>NC_037681.1:79798918-80040727 GCF_003255815.1 Theropithecus gelada
TTCTATTGATTGGAATAGTTTCAGAAGGAATGGTACCAACTCCTCCTTATACCTCTGGTAGAATTCAGCTGTGAATCCATCTGGTCCTGGACTTTTTTTTGGTTGGTAGGCTATTAATTATTGCCTCAATTTCAGAGCCTGCTATTGGTCTATTCAGGGATTCAACTTCTTCCTGGTTTAGTCTTGGAAGAGTGTAAGTGTCCAGGAAATTATCCATTTCTTCTAGGTTTTCCAGTTTATTTGCGTAGAGGTGTTTATAGTATTCTCTGATGGTAGTTTGTATTTCTGTGGGGTTGGTGGTGATATCCCCTTTATCATTTTTAATTGCGTCGATTTGATTCTTCTCTCTTTTCTTCTTTATTAGTCTTGCTAGTGGTCTGTCAATTTTGTTGATCTTTTCAAAAAACCAACTCCTGGATTCATTGATTTTTTGGAGGGTTTTTTGTGTCTCTATCTCCTTCAGTTCTGCTCTGATCTTAGTTATTTCTTACCTTCTGCTAGCTTTGGAATGCGTTTGCTCTTGCTTCTCTAGTTCTTTTAATTGCGATGTTAGAGTGTCAATTTTAGATCTTTCCTGCTTTCTCTTGTGGGCATTGAGTGCTATAAATTTCCCTCTACACACTGCTTTAAATGTGTCCCAGAGATTCTGGTATGTTGTATCTTTGTTCTCATTGGTTTCAAAGAACATCTTTATTTCTGCCTTCATTTCGTTATGTACCCAGTAGTCATTCAGGAGCAGGTTGTTCAGTTTCCATGTAGTTGAGCGGTTTTGATTGAGTTTCTTAGTCCTGAGTTCTAGTTTGATTGCACTGTGGTCTGAGAGACAGTTTGTTATAATTTCTGTTCTTGTACATTTGCTGAGGAGTGCTTTACTTCCAATTACGTGGTCAATTTTGGAATAAGTACGATGTGGTGCTGAGAAGAATGTATATTCTGTTGATTTGGGGTGGAGAGTTCTATAGATGTCTATTAGGTCTGCTTGCTGCAGAGATGAGTTCAATTCCTGGATATCCTTGTTAACTTTCTGTCTTGTTGATCTGTCTAATGTTGACAGTGGAGTGTTGAAGTCTCCCATTATTATTGTATGGGAGTCTAAGTCTCTTTGTAAGTCTCTAAGGACTTGCTTTATGAATCTGGGTGCTCCTGTATTGGGTGCATATATATTTAGGATAGTTAGCTCTTCCTGTTGAATTGATCCCTTTACCATTATGTAATGGCCTTCTTTGTCTCTTTTGATCTTTGATGGTTTAAAGTCTGTTTTATCAGAGACTAGGATTGCAACCCCTGCTTTTTTTTGTTCTCCATTTGCTTGGTAAATCTTCCTCCATCCCTTTATTTTGAGCCTATGTATGTCTCTGCGTGTGAGATGGGTCTCCTGAATACAGCAGACTGATGGGTCTTGACTCTTTATCCAGTTTGCCAGTCTGTGTCTTTTAATTGGAGCATTTAGTCCATTTACATTTAAGGTTAATATTGTTATGTGTGAACTTGATCCTGCCATTATGATATTAACTGGTTATTTTGCTCGTTAGTTGATGCAGTTTCTTCCTAGCCTCGATGGTCTTTACATTTTGGCATGTTTTTGCAATGGCTGGTACCGGTTGTTCCTTTCCATGTTGAGTGCTTCCTTCAGGGTCTCTTGTAAGGCAGGCCTAGTGGTGACAAAATCTCTAAGCATTTGCTTATCTGTAAAGGATTTTATTTCTCCTTCACTTATGAAACTTAGTTTGGCTGGATATGAAATTCTGGGTTTAAAATTCTTTTCTTTAAGAATGTTGAATATTGGCCCCCACTCTCTTCTGGCTTGTAGAGTTTCTGCCAAGAGATCTGCTGTGAGTCTGATGGGCTTCCCTTTGTGGGTAACCCGACCTTTCTCTCTGGCTGCCCTTAAGATTTTTTCCTTCATTTCAACTTTGGTGAATCTGGCAATTATGTGTCTTGGAGTTGCTCTTCTCGAGGAGTATCTTTGTGGCGTTCTCTGTATTTCCTGGATTTGAATGTTGGCCTGCCCTACTAGGTTGGGGAAGTTCTCCTGGATGATATCCTGAAGAGTGTTTTCCAACTTGGTTCCATTTTCCCCCTCACTTTCAGGCACCCCAATCAGATGTAGATTTGGTCTTTTTACATAATCCCATACTTCTTGCAGGCTTTGTTCATTTCTTTTTCTTCTTTTTTCTTTTGGTTTCTCTTCTCGCTTCATTTCATTCATTTGATCCTCAATCGCTGATACTCTCTCTTCCAGTTGATTGAGTCGGTTACTGAAGCTTGTGCATTTGTCACGTATTTCTCGTGTCATGGTTTTCATCTCTTTCATTTCGTTTAGGACCTTCTCTGCATTAATTACTCTAGCCATCAATTCTTCCACTTTTTTTTCAAGATTTTTAGTTTCTTTGCACTGGCTACGTAATTCCTCCTTTAGCTCTGAGAAATTTGATGGACTGAAGCCTTCTTCTCTCATCTCGTCAAAGTCATTCTCCATTCAGCTTTGATCCGTTGCTGGCGATGAGCTGCGCTCCTTTGCCGGGGGAGATGCGCTCTTATTTTTTGAATTTCCAGCTTTTCTGCCCTGCTTTTTCCCCATCTTTGTGGTTTTATCTGCCTCTGGTCTTTGATGATGGTGATGTACTGATGGGGTTTTGGTGTAGGTGTCCTTCCTGTTTGATAGTTTTCCTTCTAACAGTCAGGACCCTCAGCTGTAGGTCTGTTGGAGATTGCTTGAGGTCCACTCCAGACCCTGTTTGCCTGGGTATCAGCAGCAGAGGCTGCAGAAGATAGAATATTTCTGAACAGTGAGTGTACCTGTCTGATTCTTGCTTTGGAAGCTTCCTCTCAGGGGTGTACTCCACCCTGTGAGGTGTGGGGTGTCAGACTGCCCCTAGTGGGGGATGTCTCCCAGTTAGGCTACTCAGGGGTCAGGGACCCACTTGAGCAGGCAGTCTGTCCCTTCTCAGATCTCAACCTCCGTGTTGGGAGATCCACTGCTCTCTTCAAAGCTGTCAGACAGAGTCGTTTGCGTCTGCAGAGGTTTCTGCTGCTTTGTTGTTGTTGTTGTTGTTGTTGTGTAGCTGTGCCCTGTCCCCAGAGGTGGAGTCTACAGAGACAGGCAGCTTTCCTTGAGCTGCTGTGAGCTCCACCCAGTTGGAGCTTCCCAGCAGCTTTGTTTACCTACTTAAGCCTCAGCAATGGCGGGCGCCCCTCCCCCAGCCTCGCTGCTGCCTTGCCGGTAGATCACAGACTGCTGTGCTAGCAATGAGGGAGGCTCCGTGGGTGTGGGACCCTCCCGGCCAGGTGTGGGATATGATTTCCTGGTGTGCCTGTTTGCTTAAAGCGCAATATTGGGGTGGGAGTTACCCGATTTTCCAGGTGTTGTGTGTCTCAGTTCCCCTGGCTAGGAAAAGGGATTCCCTTCCCCCTTGCGCTTCCCAGGTGAGGCGATGCCTCGCCCTGCTTCAGCTCTCGCTGGTCGGGCTGCAGCAGCTGACCAGCACCGATCGTCCGGCACTCCCCAGTGAGATGAACCCAGTACCTCAGTTGAAAATGCAGAAATCACCGGTCTTCTGTGTCGCTCGCGCTGGGAGTTGGAGACTGGAGCTGTTCCTATTCGGCCATCTTGCTCCGCCCCCCATAAGAAGGTTTTCAAACCGAGTTCCTGGATATCAAAACAAAAGTAATGCAGATGCCCATCTTCAGCTCATTCTTTTTAATAGTAATAGTTGTTAATATTTAAAATGTCCTCATTATGTCTGAGAGATGTTCTTACCTCTTTATATATATTAAATAATTTGTTTATCCTCGCAACCCAATGGAACGAGTTGTTAAACCCATCTTACAGAGGAAAACACAAAACTGAAGGCACTAATTTTATATGTAACTTGCTCCAAAGTAACAAAGTTTATGATTGGCTGAAGAGGCTCTGATATCCTGGTTCTTGACCACTCTGTTATCCAGCCTCTCAGGAGAATGTTCAATTATGTTACATGGGCAATAAGTTTTTTCAAATCATGAATAAATAATATACCTAATTTTTTGCTACATCCTATTTTTTAAAATTCTTTGAAAAATCTATGTTTTCAGCTATATTAATTAGAAGACCTCATTTCTTAACTATAACGAACACACTGAGTCTCATTTCTTTTTGAAAATGGGTACTTTTTTTCACATTTAAATTTCTCAGATCATACTTACACATTTAGTCATTCATACATTTCTTGTCAAGGTTATAAATTTCGGAGTACCTTAAGATAAGGGACCTCACAGGTTTAGAACCTATTCACTGGGAGCCAGTATGCCCCGCTGCTCTATGATGCAGCCTAGATCCTTGCAGATAGTTCTCCAATTCTTAAAGTTAGATGATCATGAGACTAAATGCATTCGAAAAACAGAGATGATCATGAGACTAAATGCATTAGAAAAACAGAGATGTGCTATTTGTTCTCCATCTCTTAATATCTGTATTTTAGTAGTTGTTTTTTTGTAAGTGCTCTTTTATTTTTCTGAAAAAAAAAAAAACTAAATAATTTTCACTTCATTTTTCTGTACTTTGGAATGATCTCACCAAGAAGTAGATGGGCTTTTTTGCCTATAGTAACACAGAATTATTTCAGCTGGGTAAATTTATTTAATTTTTATCTCCAATATTCATATATCTTGTGAAAACCTGCCTACCGTCTGCAACTCCTGCAACAACAAAAAGGAAGGAAGGAAGGAAGGAAGGAAGGAAGGAAGCAAGGAAGGAAGGAAGGAAGGAGGGAGGGAAGGAAGGAAGGAAGGAAGGAGAAGGAAAGAAAGGAGCAAGACAAAAAAGAAAGAGAAAGAAAGAGAAGAAAAGAAAGAAGAAAGGAAGTAAGGAGAAAAAGAGAAAGAAGAAAGAAAGGGAGAAAGAAAAAAGAAAGAAAGAGAAAGAGAGAGCAAGAGAAGAAGGAAGGAGAAAGAAAGAAAAAAGAGAAATAAAGAGCAAAAGAGAAAGAAAGGAAGGAGAAAGAAGAAAAAAAAGAAAAAGCAAGGAAGAAAGAGAAACAAAAGAAAGAAAGAAAGAAAGAAAAAAGAAAGAGAGAAAGGAAGGAAGGAGAAAGAAAGAAAGAGAGAAAGAAAGAGAGAGAAAGAAAGAAAGCCAACTCTAACTCTTTTAGGCATATGCAAGTATCACATCCAGCAGATTGTGCTTTTAGTTCTGGGAAATTAAAATTAATAGTTACATATTATATCTATGGTTATCGATTAAAAACAGAACCATGTGGTCAACTTATCAAAGAAGAACTTATCAAAGAAGACTCTTTCAGAGTGACAACTGAGTCCCATGTGCATTTATGACCTATGTAACTCAGTGCTCAATACATAGTAGGTAATCAGTACTCTTTGGCTGATTTGTTTCATGTATTACTATAAACGACAAGTCATTTAGTGAAAACGCTAATATTTATTCTTAGCCTATCCACATCATTTCAGTGTTAGCAACATCACGGATCACGATCTTCAATCTCTGATTGTACTTAAGGTTGATCATAAGTAGAAAGGCTTTGGCCTCTGGGACTATGATTGTCAGCTAGTACATTCTATCTAAACAGTGAAGCCATTGTGTGCATAAGAAGAAACAGCATTTGCAAGACTATCTCACTTCAAAATGCAAGACAAAGTTCTTAAGATTTTTATTTAAATAATTAGTTTTATATAACAAATTTAGGGAACACATGCATTACAAAACAAACCTTTTTATCTCAACATGAAGTAGTCACTGATAAATTTCTTTGGAACATTGAGAATGAAATAAATTTAAGAGTGTTCTGTAGAAGAAGTTCAAATGTAGGGAAGGCCCTTGTGGTAGATACTGGTAGTTATTCCCCAATAAGTACGCTTCCCTTTTCTTTCAGTCAAAATTTTAGATTTGTTTCCATTTCTGGTATGGCTGAACAAGCTCCTACTGCCTGACACTCTTGGAGATAACACTTATAAACTGTGGGAAAAAAAAAAACAGAGAGACAATGACTCAAATGTACTAGAGACTGAACAAAGCAGGCAGATTTGGGAGTGAAGTGACATGATAAAAATAAAAGAAAGACTGATTGATTTTTCCATTTGCTATGACTTTTAAACTGAGGGCAAGCCACAGTTGGCATTGAGCAAGGCACTTAAAACTGATGGAAAACCAGGCTCTCTGACGTTAAGGACTAAAGAAAGAGTTTGAGGCAGATGCAGTAACTGGAAAGTAGTGCTTCATCAAAGAAAAGAGAGACAAAAAAAAAAAAAAAAAAAGAACTCCAACTTCTGTGCATATACTCTGCTTAAACCTCTGACTTTACTCTGAACCACGCATGGACAGAATAAATTCCAGCTAAAAATAAAAGCAGTGAACTGGGATTTGACCTGCAGCTCAAGAGAGAATTTTAGTTTGAGTCTGAACAACTTAATTGCCTCCTAAAATGAAAATATGTATATATCTGAAGAAATATAACAATACAATATCTTCATAAAAATATTTAAAAATTTACAATGTTTAGAATACATTTTAGAATTACTTGACATATAAACAACCAGGGAAATGTTACTAGTTGACTCCTCTTTTTTTTTTTTTTTTTTTTTTTTTGAGACAGAGTTTCACTGTTTTGCCCAGGCTGTAGTGAAGAGGCAGGATCTCGGCTCACTGCAACCTCCACTCCCCTCCAGGTTCAAGTGATTCTGGTGCCTCAGCCTCCTGAGTAGCTGGGATTACAGGCACCTGCCACTACCCCTGGCTAATTTTTGTATCTTTAGTAGAGACGGGGTTTTGCCATGTTGGCCAGGCTGGTCTCCAACTCCTGACCTCAGGTGATCCACCGCCTCATCCTCCCAAAGTGTTAGGATTACAGGCGTGAGCCACCATGCCTGGTCAAAAATTACTCATTCTTGAGAGAAAATACACTCAATGCAAATGGTTCTTTGATGGCTGGGATATCAGAATTAATGGATAATTATAACTATGAACAATGGTGTAAAGAACAATAGGCTTGTAATTAATTAATAAAAAAAGGATTGCTCAGCAGACATATAAAAACTTAAAAAAGTATCAAATGGAAATTCTAGAATTGAAGGAACTATAACATATAAAATTAAAATTTAACTGGATGGGCTTAACAGAAGAATGGAGACAACAGAGGAGAGTCAGTGAGCTTGTATATAGGTCAACAGAAGCTGAAGAATGGAGAGGATAAAAGATGAAAAGAATAAGTATAGCCTCAGAGAAATGTAATTTAATAACAAAGGGTCAAACGTATATGTAATTAGAGTCCTACGAAAGAAGAGATAGGCTAAAAAAACTATTTGAAAAAATAATGGTTGCAAATTTTTGAGGTTTGGCAAAAGACATAAATTTACAGAATCAAGAAGCGTAGAAAACCACAAGCAGGATAAGAGATGAGGGAAAACATGGACAGGTGCATCACAGTCCAACTACTGAAAACCAAAGATAAAGAGGAGGTTACAGATTTTCTGCTGGCTATATGATTGCCTGAAACGAGAACTACATTTGCCAGTCTCTTTCATAACTAGGTGGGTCCACGTGACTAAATGTTGACAAATTGCATGTAAGGAAAAGTGAGGTATACAATTCCTACAGTGTGCCTTTGTAGAAAGATGTGCACTTTCTTCCCCTTTTGGTTTTTGTGCTGCCTGGAGAGTAATGTGGTGGCAAGTCATCTTCAACTCTGAAAAAGAGTAACAACCTAGAAATAACAAAGTAATCACTGAGAAGGAACGTGGGATTTCTAACGTCCAGAGCACCATTCTGGTTTGCGATAATCTCTGTCTTAGTTTGTTCTGTGTTGTTATAACAGAATACCAGAAACTGAGTAATTTATAAGGAACAGAAATATGTTTTTCACACTTCTGAGATTGTAAAGTTCAAGATTAAGGTGCCAGTCAGTTACAGACCCATCTCTCTGCTTACAAAATGGCTGCTTAAATGGTGCATCTTCTGGAGTGGAGGAACACTGTGTCTTCATTTGGCAAAAGAGCAGAAGAGCAAGCTGGCACCAGCTCCCTCTATCAAACCCCTTTGTGAGGATGTTTAATCCCACTCACCAGGGAAAAGCCCTCATGGACTAATAAGCTCTTAGGGGTCCCACTTCCTAATATTATCATATTGGCAGCACCTAGATTTTGGAGGTCACACAAACTATAGCAACCTCAGAGCAGCAACAGCATACCAGCCTCAGAATGGGGTATGGCACACAAATGAACTTGTATCTTTTACCTTTGAGGAAAAACAACAGTTTTATCTACTGCTTTTGGTTTTTCTGATGATGAAATCAAACCTATATCTATGTTAACACACGTGAAAACATCTTGTATCAGATTCAGCTCACACTTACATAGGGAAAAAGCAAAAACACGAATAAGCCAGAAATCTGGCAAAGATGTAAGTAGATTTTAAATTTTTTTTTTTTTTTTTACTTTATTAAGATAAGAAGTTATTAGTGCTGTTCTCTTTGGTATTTTTCACAAGTTTAATGTAAGTAATTTTTTTGTTGTTGGTAAACGGCTCACAGGAGTTTTCAATCAATCAACTTCAAAAAACAAAGAGAAAAGAAAGTTATAAACATAGTTGAAGAGATTATTTAAATTTTTCATATTTCTCCCACCTTGGTTTTCTTATAAATTAAAGTCAATGCCCATTCACTGTCTCTCACCTGTTCTGATCTAACTTCTACCTGAGATCTTGGCTGGCCATGGGGTTTTGCTGAGCCTTTATTTCTTCTGAGTAGACAAGCAAGACTTTATTACATTGGAACATAGGAGATGTGGATTGTTTTTTTCATTTTGCGTTGGAATAGAACTTCGATCCCCAACAGGGGTGTAGATTTTTTATGCATCCTTTTGTATATTTGCCTGAACTGACCGTATCCTCATAGGATTTTCAGCCTCTGCCATCAACTCTCCCTTGGTGAGATAGTTACTCTTTTTATTATTATTATTATTATACTTTATGTTCTAGGATACATGTGTGCAACGTGCAGGTTTGTTACATATGTGTACATGTACCATGTTGGTGTGCTGCACCCATTAACTCGTCATTTACATTAGGTGTATCTTCTAATACTAACTCTCCCCCCTCCCCCCACCCGACAACAGGCCCCGTTGTATGATGTTCCCCTTCCTGTGTCCAAGGGATCTCATTGTTCAATTACCACTTATGAGTGAGAACATGTGGTGTTTGGTTTTCTGTTCTTCTGACAGTTTACTGAGAATGATGGTTTCCAGCTGCATCCATGTCCCTACAAAGGACATGAACTCATCCTTTTTTATGGCTGCATAGTATTCCATGGTGTATATGTGCCACATTTTCTTAATGCAGTCTGTCACTGATGGACATTTGTGTTGGTTCCAAGTCTTTACTGTTGTGAATAGTGCCGCAATAAACATACGTGTGCATGTGTCTTCATAGCAGCATTATGTATAATCCTTTGGGTATATACCCAGTAATGGGATGGCTGGGTAAAATGGTATTTCTAGTTCTAGATCCTTGAGGAAACGCCACATTGTCTTCCACAATGGTTGAACTACTTTACGTCTCACCAACAGTGTAAAAGTGTTCCTATTTCTTCACATCCTTTCCAGCACCTGTTGTTTCCTGACTTTTTAATGATTGCCATTCTAACTGGTGTGAGATGGTATCTCATTGTGGTTTTTGATTTGCATTTCTCTGGTGGCGAATTATGATGAACATTTTGTCATGTATCTGTGGGCTGCATAAATGTCTTCTTTTGAGAAGTGTCTGTTCAAATCCTTTGCCCACTTTTTGATGGGGTTGTTTGGTTTTTTCTTGTAAATTTGTTTGAGTTCTTTGTAGGTTCTGGATGTTAGCCCTTTGTCAGATGAGTAGATTGCAAAAAATTTCTCACATTCTGTAGGTTGCCTGTTCACTCTGATGGTAGTTCCTTTTGCTGTGCAGAAGCTCTTTAGTTTAATTACATCCCATTTGTCAATTTTGGCTTTTGTTGCCATTGCTTTTGTTGTTTTAGACATGAAGTCCTTGCCCATGCCTATGTCCTGAATGGTGTTGCCTAGGTTTTCCTCTAGGGTTTTTATGGTTTTAGGTCTAACATTTAAGTCTCTAATCCACCTTGAATTAATTATTGTATAAGGAGTAAGGAAGGGATCCAGTTTCAGCTTCCTACTTATGGCTAGCCAGTTTTCCTAGCACCATTTATTAAATGGGGAATCCTTTCCCCATTTCTTGTTTTTGTCAGGTTTGTCAAAGATCAGATGGCTGTAGATGTGTGGTATTATTTCTGAGGGCTCTGTTCTGTTCCATTGGTCTACATCTCTGTTTTGGTACCAGTACCATGCTGTTTTGGTTACTGTAGCGTTGTAATGTAGTTTGAAGTCAGGTAGTGTGATGCCTCCAGCTTTGTTCTTTTGACTTAGGATTGTCTTGGCAATGCAGGATCTTTTTTGGTTCCATATGAACTTTAAAGTAGTTTTTTCCAGTTCTGTGAAGAAAGTCATTGGTAGCTTGATGGGGATGGCATTGAATCTACAAATAACCTTGGGCAGTATGGCCATTTTCACGATATTGATTCTTCCTATCCATGAGCATGGAATGTTCTCCTATTTGTTTGTGTCTTCTTTTATTTCACTGAGCAGTGGTTTGTAGTTCTCCTTGAAGAGGTCCTTCACATCCCTTGTAAGTTGGATTCCTAGGTATTTTATTCTCTTTGAAGCAATTGTGAGTGGGAGTTCTTTCATGATTTGGCTCTCTGTTTGTCTGTTATTTCTGTTATTGGTGTATATGAATGCTTGTGATTTTTGCACATTGATTTTCTATCCTGAGACTTTGCTGAAGTTGCATATCAGCTTAAGGAGATTTTGTGCTGAGACGGTGGGGTTTTCTACATATACAATCATGTCATCTGCAAACAGGGACAATTTGACTTCTTTTTTTCCTAACCGAATACTCTTTATTTCTTTCTCTTGCCTGATTGCCCTGGCCAGAGCTTCCAACACTATGTTGAATAGGAGTGGTGAGAGAGGGCATCCCTGTCTTGTGCCAGTTTTCAAAGGGAATGCTTTGAGTTTTTGCCTATTCAGTATGATATTGGTTATGGGTTTGTCATAAATAGCTCTTATTATTTTGAGATACATTCCATCAATACCGAATTTATTGAGAGTTTTTAGCATAAAGGGCTGTTGAATTTTGTCAAAGGACTTTTCTGCATCTACTGAGATAATCATGTGGTTTTTGTCATTGGTTCTGTTTATATGATGGATTACGTTTATTGATTTGCATATGTTGAGCCAACCTTGCATCCCAGGGATGAAGCCCACTTGATTATGGTGGATAAGCTTTTTGATGTGCTGCTGGATTCAGTTTGCCAGTATGTTATTGAGGATTTTTGCATCAGTGTTCATCAGGGATATTGGTCTAAAATTCTCTTTTTGTGTGTGTCTCTGCCAGGCTTTGGTATCAGGATGATGTTGGCCTCATAAAATGAGTTAGGGAGGATTCCCTCTTTTTCTATTGATTGGAATTGTTTCAGAAGGAACGGTACCAGCTCTTCCTTGTACCACTGGTAGAATTTGACTGTGAATCCGTCTGGTCCTGGACTTTTTTTGGTTGGTAGACTATTAATTTTTGCCTCAATTTCAGAGCCTGTTATTGGTCTATTCAGGGATTCAACTTCTTCCTGGTTTAGTCTTGGGAGAGTGTATGTGTCCAGGAATTTGTCCATTTCTTCTAGGTTTTCTAGTTTATTTGCATAGAGGTGTTTATAGTATTCTCTGATGGTAGTTTGTATCTCTGTAGGGTAGTAGGTGATATCCCCTTTATCATTTTTTATTATGTCTATTTGATTCTTCTCTCTTTTCTTCTTTATTACTCTTGCTAGTGGTCTATCAATTTTGTCAATCTTTACAAAAAAACAGCTCCTGGATTCATTGATTTTTTTGAAGGGTTTTTGTGTCTCCATCTCCTTCAGTTCTGCTCTGATATTAGTTATTTCTTGCCTTCTGCTAGCTTTTAAATGTATTTGTTCTTGCTTCTCTAGTTCTTTTAATTCTGATGTTAGGGTGTCAATTTTAGATCTTTCCTGCTTTCTCTTGTGGGCATTTAGTGCTATAAATTTCCCTCTACACACTGCTTAAATGTGTCCCAGAGATTCTGGTATGTTGTATCTTTGTTCTCATTGGTTTCAAAGAACATCTTTATTTCTGCCTTCATTTCGTAATGTACCCGGTAGTCATTCAGGAGCAGGTTGCTCAGTTTCCATGTAGTTGAGCAGTTTTGATTGAGTTTCTTCATCCTGAGTTCTAGTTTGATTGTGCTGTCTGAGAGACAGTTTGTTATAATTCTGTTCTTTTACATTTGTTGAGGAGTGCTTTACTTCCAACCATGTGGTCAATTTTGGAATAAGTGTGATGTGGTGCTGAGAAGAATATATTCTGTTGATTTGGGGTGGAGAGTTCTGTAGATGTCTATTAGGTCTGCTTGCTGCAGAGTTGAGTTCAATTCCTGGATATCCTTGTTTACTTTCTGTCTCATTGATCTGTCTAATGTTGACAGTGGGATGTAAAAGTCTCCCATTATTATTTTGTGGGAGACTAAGTCTCTTCATTAGTCTCTAAGGACTTGCTTTATGAATCTGGGTGCTCCTGTATTGGGTGCTTATATATTTAGGATAGTTAGCTCTTCTTGTTGAATTGATCCCTTTATCATTATGTAATGGCCTTCTTTTTCTCTTTTGATCTTTGCTGGTTTAAAGTCTGTTTTATCACAGACTAAGATTGCAACCCCTGACTTCTTTTGTTTTCCATTTGCTTGGGAGATCTTCCTCCATCCCTTTATTTTGAGCCTATCTGTGTCTCTGCACATGAGATGGGTCTCCTGAATACAGCAAACTGATGGGTCTTGACTCTTTATCCAATTTGCCAGTTTGTGTCTTTTAATTGGACCATTTAACCCATTTATATTTAAGGTTAATATTTTTATGTGTGAACTTGATCCTGTCATTATGATGTTAGCTGGTTATTTTGCTCGTTAGTTGATGCAATTTCTTCCTAGCATCGGTGGTCATTACATTTTGGCATGTTTTTGCAATGGCTGGTACTGATTGTTCCTTTCCATGTTTAGTGCTTCCTTCAGAAGCTGTTGTAGGGCAGGCCTGGTGATGACAAATCTCTCAGCATTTGCTTATCTGTAAAGGATTTTATTTCCTATTCACTTATGAAACTTAGTTTGGCTGGATATGAAATTCTGGGTTGAAAATTCTTTTCTTTAAGAATGTTGAATATTGGCCCCTACTCTCTTCTGGCTTGGAGAATTTCTGCCGAGAGATCTGCTGTGAGTCTGATGGGCTTCCCTTTGTGGGTAACCCGACGTTTCTCTCTGGCTGCCCTTAACATTTTTTCCCTCATTTCAACTTTGGTGAATCTGACAATTATCTGTCTTGGAGTTCTCAAGGAGTATCTTTGTGGCATTCTCTGTATTTCCTGAATTTGAATGTTGGCCTGCCTTGCTAGGTTGGGGAAGTTCTCTGGATAATATCCTGCAGAGTGTTTTCCAACTTAGTTCCATTCTCCCCATCCCTTTCAGGTACACCAATCAGACATAGATTTGGTCTTTTCACATACTCCCATCTTTCTTGGAGTCTTTGTTCATTTCTTTTTACTCTTTTTCTCTAAACCTATCTTCTTGTTTCATTTTATTCGTTTGATCTTCAATCACTGATACTCTTTCTTCCAGTTGATCAAGTCAGTTACTGAAGCTTATGCATTTGTCACGTAGTTCTCGTGTCATGGTTTTCATCTCTATCAGGTCGTTTATGGACTTCTCTGCATTGGTTATTCTAGTTATCCATTCATCAAATCCTTTTTCAAGGTTTTTAATTTCTTTGTGCTGGGTTTGTAGTTCCTCCTTTAGCTCTGAGAAGTTTGATCGACTGAAGCCTTCTTTTCTCAACTCGTCAAAGTCATTCTCCATCCAGCTTTGTTCTGTTGCTGGTGAGGAGCTGCATTCCTTTGGAGGGGGAGAGGCGCTCTGATTTTTTTAAATTTCAGCTTTTCTGCACTGCTTTTTCCTATCTTTGCGGTTTTATCTACCTTTGGGTTTTGATGATGGTGACAAACAGATGGGGTTTTGGTGTTGATGTCCTTTCTGTTAGATTTCCTTCTAGCAGTCAGGACCCTCAGCTGCAGGTCTGTTGGAGTTTGTTGGAGGCCCACTCCAGACCCTGTTTGCCTAGTTATCAGCAGCAGAGGCTCAGTTGGTAATGCAGAAATCACCCATTTTCTGTGTCACTCACGATGGGAGCTGGAGGCTGGAACTGTTCCTATTCGGCCATCTTGGCACCCTGTTCTGATAGTTACTCTTTAATGGTGTTATTCTATGAAGAGGAGCAGGGACCTCTTGCATAAATTTTCAGTACTGATTGTTCAGTATAAAAAAGATAGTATTTGAGTATAAAAAAGATAATACTTTTTCTAAGCATCCACAATATTAACAATGATCTTTTGTATATATAGAGAGAATATATATTCTCTCTATATATGACAAATGACTTAGAAAACTAACTACTAATTTAAAGCAGGTCCCTAAGTTGAAAGCCTTCATTAGGCCACTTTAGGTGGCTGAAAATTGATAAATATTTCCTGTTTTATAATTTTATCAGTTCCCTTTTATTAAGGATAGCCAGCTAGCTCTCACATGGCTCTTCTGTGGCTTTTTTGTCAACAGCTTTTGGTGCTCTAAGGATCAATACTTTAGAGCTAAACATGAGACTGATTTTTTGTCAAGATTTTTCCACTAAATGGTACTGCCCAACCAATGCCTCTTGTGAACACGTATATGAGGAAGCAAGGCTTTTCCCTGAGTCTGCTTAGCACTTTCTCCCAATTTAAATTAAATCTACAAGCAGGAAAATGGCAGCTTCCCAGCTTCCTTTATTTCCTATACCTATATTAGTACCAAACTGAAAAAATTTGGCACTTGACAGGTTGCAGCATCTTCTTCTTCACCGAATCCCCATGACTCAGCTTCTGTGGCCTCCTCAAGATCACAGCTTTGCTCAACCTGAAGAGTTACTACATCTGATCAAATGCAATCCATGCTTTTCGTTTTAGTCCACAGTATTACTTTGAAAGGTTCAACCACTTTTTATTGATTTGAAATTTAACAATGAATTTGGGACCAACAAAGGTGTTTTAAAAGTAAAAAAATAAATATTGGATCTCTGTCCCCAGTTTCTGGTACACAAATCCTAAAATTCTTGGACTCTCCTGAGGACTAAAACTATGTTTGAAGCTATCCTTTGTATGCTAATTATATTACTCATGGGGGCAGGAGGGGACATGAAGGGTAGATATCTTCAGGATGGGGAATAGTCTCCAAAAGGATAAGGCGTAATTAGAGGGTTTGAACTTTAAGTCCCAACCCCCGGCCTCTGGGGAGGGAAGAAGGGCTGGAGATAGTTAATCATTCATGGCCAAGAATTTAATCAAGCACATCAACATAATAAAACCTCCATAAAACCCCTAAATAAAGGGGTTCAAAAGGGTTGGTAAACACTTCAGTTTCTGAGAGGGTGGGGGTGCCTTGAGAAGGGTCAGAAGCTCCATGCCACTCCCCCCATAATTTGCCCTATGCATCTCTTCCATTTGACTGTTTCTGAGTTGTGTCTTTTATAATAAACAGGTAATAGTAGGTAAAGTGCTTTCCTGAGTTCTGTGAGTTGTTCTAGCAAATTATCAAAACAGGGGGCTGGAGGGAGTGGAGAATCCTCAAATTTGTAGCTAAGTCAGTCAGAAGTGTGTGTTATCTGATGACCTGATTCTCAAGACTAGTATCTGAAGTGAGGGCAGTCTTGTAGGACTGAGACCTTAACCCTTTGGAGTCTCATGCAAACTCCAGGTAGTTTGTGTCAGAGATGAATTAAATTGTAGGACACTCAGTTGTTGGAGAATCAGAGAACTGAAAAACTGGTGTGGAAAAGACAATATGTGTTTGATATGAGGAGGATAAAAGTCCTCTCATTTGACGTCAGAAGTGCTGTGAGTAAAAACAGCTCAAAAGAGTGGGTCCTCATCAAAAGATGGCTTTGTCTCATCAGATTTTTGTTTTGCCATTAGGGGCTCTGGAACTTCCTTAGACCATTTCTTAGAAGAAGCTTGAGAGTGACATGGTTAAATTTCACAGATGCATGATCTTGGAAGTGAAACAGACCCCAATTTTTAGAGAAAAATACTCATTACAGTAGTATTTGGAGGCTGACAAAATAAGCAGTCCATGTAGGGGGCACTTCAGTTGTTTTAAAAGTTGGATAGAACATAGTACAGAGGAATTTGTCAAAAAGATTGGTATTCTGAAATCTAGGATCATAGGCAGCAGGTTTGTATCAGGCAAGTGCTTTAGCAGTAAGTAAGTAGCAGGCCTTTGGATCACACAAAACTTCAGTCTTGGGAGTAGGCAGAGGATGAACTGTCAAGCCAGCCAGAACAAGGCCGAGGCCTACAGAGATCATATACAAGGTGAGTTCCCAACACTTCTCTGTCACAGAAGAATCACCACAGTTGGGGTTCCCAGGTGACTGGCTATTAGGAACACAATGCCTAATTATCAGAACAAAGTGAGAGTCAGAATTAACACAAGAGAGGCTTGATGCTGAGTCCCAGAATGTTAGACTAATGCTTCTTGACAGCTTCTTTCCTATGGTCAGGTTTCGACCAAGAGTTTAGCAGTACTGACCTTCAGGTTGAAGCCAGTGTCCCACCTGCAAACAAGATATGATGGGATGTTTTGACAATTATCTTGATCAGAAAGTTTCTGAGCACTGTTATCACATATGTAGAATAATTAGGAAGGGCAGATATGTGTTTTCACTGAATTTGTGTAAAATTTTCAATGACTTTTTTCTGGATATGTTTCTTCAACTACTTGTTATCTTGATGGAAAATAGTTAAATTTCTACTCTGTGCAGTGAAGTGTTCAAAGAGCTGGAAAAGATACAACTATATATAGTATTGTCCTTTAGTTAAAGACATAAAATATATATGGAATAACAACAATTAACAACATATGGGAACTTAAAACTAAGTTTCAAATAAGAAATACAGACGAATCCTATTAGAATTCTAAAGAAGGCAGAACCCTTTTGAGCTTTGATGAACATGGTCAGACAAGGTCTAAGAAGTTTACCTGTGTCTTAAAGCAGCAGTAGGAGCTTAAATGTCAAAGAGGATCAGGAAAGTTTTTGATTG
This sequence comes from Theropithecus gelada, assembly GCF_003255815.1. Classification (NCBI taxonomy): domain Eukaryota; kingdom Metazoa; phylum Chordata; class Mammalia; order Primates; family Cercopithecidae; genus Theropithecus; species Theropithecus gelada. The sequence goes on from NC_037681.1 coordinate 79,816,139, forward strand.
AAGACAGAGGATAGAACTGTTATGGGTTTATTTCCCCCTCCCCGCCCCCTGCAACCCAAAATTCATATGTTGAAGTTCTAACCTCCAGTATTTCAGAATGTGAATAGTATTTGAAAATAGGGTTATTACAGAAGTGATTAGTTCAGATAAGATTATACTGGAGTGGGCCGGGTCTGTAATCTGATGTGACTGGTGTGCTTAGTAACAGGAGAAATTTGCACACAGACACACAGGAAGGAGGCCATGTGAATACTGGAGTCATACTGCCAAAGCCAAGGACCTTCTGGAAACTAAGAGAGAAGCCAGGAACAGATTCTTGCCTAGCACTTTCAGAGGGAGTATGGCTTTATTGACACCTTGAACTTGAACTTCTAGACTCCAGAACTGTGAAACAATACATTTCTGTTGTTCAAGCCATTCAGTTTGTGGTACTTTATTATGACAGCATAAAAACACAAACATAATGACCAAAAACAGAGGCAAGGATGCACAGGGCAGATCCTAGGGAATGCTAAATCAAAACACACTGTCAATACCTAACACTTTCTAAATGCCTATTGTCAATTTCATGCACATGTTACAAATTTAATTATTGTGATCATTCCATAAATTAAGCCCTGTTATTCCCATTTTATGGATAAGAAATAGAGACTTGGATAAGTTAAAAAAATCTCCAATGGTCATACAGTTAGGAAAGTATGGAGAGGTTGGTAAGAGATACTGAAAGAGCTGAGGAGCGGATTAGGACAGAGTGTTGGGCATCTTTGAATCTCTATCATTGATGCATTTCTTTGTACCAAACAGAAAATGACAGACTAGCAAAAATACACTGCTGAGGAAAGTAGAGCCACATACTTTATTTCTGAAAGAGACGATCAAATTGGTCCTAGAATGCTCTCATTTAGCAATGAGAAACTCATATCCAAAAAGGATTAAAAACAGTCGTGGAAGGCCAAACAGCTAGTGTGGAGTTATCACTAGGGACTAAGCCCTGTGGCTGTCAGCCCAGAACCTCTTCACTATATCACCTATGTGTGTAAATAACACTGACCAGGGAGACATTTGGGTTTTGTGCACCTTCTCCCTCCTTTCCTTTTAAAGGGAGATTAGCAGAACTCCCCCAGCAGGCACCCACCCCAATCCAAGGAGGGGATTTCTGATCAGTGGTGCCCTGCCCTGGGTTTTGCACCCACCTTGTGTTTGGACAAAAAGAAAAATGGTACCTCTCCCCTGAATTGACACATTGCTCTTTCACTAAGCATGCAAAGTGTTCCTGCTTGGGCTGCCTCGGTAAATATTTACCTTGAATTATCACAGGCTTGAAACATCAACTGCCCAAAGGAGTCGAATGGTGACTTTGGACATTTGGATCTGGAACCTGTGAGGAATAGAAATGTAGCCTTGTATGTTGTCAGAGTCTCTGGTGTGCCAAGGGAAAATGTACTTTATACAGCCACAAGCCTGACCTCTAAGAAACTTAAAAAGCCTCAGATACTCAAAGGTGCATTACCAGGCCTTACACTAATTCATCACGATAGCTAAAGTGCTCTGTGTAAACCACAGGAGATCTGAATCCCCTGGGCATCCAGGAGTCAGCATTAATTGCTTCAAGTTTAGCATAGGGAGCTATAAGTGAACATAGGGGAATGACTATTTGCATATTGTTTGCAATAAAACTTAGAAATGGTTCCAGATGTCCCAGCTGAAACCTTTACCCCAAAAGTTTGTCCAGGGTTGGGAATCAGCATAGGCCGATCTAATAGAAGTTTCATCTAGTCTCTCTCCTCCTGCTCTGAATCAGAACTTGCAGGTTGCAACAGGAATACTCAAGACAAATTTTTATTCTGAGCAGGCTGGACATGATTTATTAATTCACTTCTGAAATAACAATTGCAGTTGGGAGGGATCAGTTGAAAGCCTTAATTACATTGGAAAATATGCTTCACTGTAGCCTGCCCCTTTCCAGGGTACAGAACACATAATTATCATAATTTTCAAATTTTATTATTATTATTTGAAAAAATTTGATGGAGAGCAGACTCCGTCGACTTAGCTACATCAAAGCAGTGGCCGAGTCACATTTAAACCTTTGAATAGATGATTTCCCCAACTTGCTTGTTAAGGCCTCTTAAACGGGAAGACATCTATGGGCTGTTTCCAGTCTCAGATATGATTTGTCCAACAGAACTAGCTTCCCAGTTCCTTTTTCTTCCTTTGTGCCAAAAGGGAAATGCTCAGGTGTGCTGTTGCCAGAGTGATTAGGCTAGCTGGGAACTCTCCTTGGACAGGAGGTTGGAAAGCCTTTGGGATCATGCCCTCTCATCCTTGTTAAATGACTGTGTGTGTGTGTGTGTGTTTGCACGCGTGCGTGCATGCTGCATGCACACCTGCCTAGAGGGAAGAAGTTTGTTTTCATTTTTTAAAGTTCCAGAATATTTTTAAAGAGAAAGCAAAGCATTTCTGAAATGTTGGTATCTGTGTTAACCAGCGAGGGTGCTGGCAGAAGCCTCATTTGTGGTTATTGGCTTTGTTATCAACTTTCCATGTCTTTAGAGAGTCTCTGTCTCTGCGTTTCTAACTGCAACCCTGCGGTGAGCAGATCTCTTCACTTCTTTGGGTGGCTATGATGTTTATCAGACCAATGAGTCCAGTTTTTGATGTCAGGGCTAAAGTAGTGAGTTCTAGCATGTCCTTGACCCAGTTCTCACCTGACCTATGAATTATCTACTTTCCATTTCCAAGCTTCCTCCTTCCAAGTTGCCATTGATCCTTAAATATTAATAAAACCCAGGGGAGGAGTTAAACCATTTTGAATAATTCAAACCCTTTGTTCAAATGGATCCATTTAGGTAAACAAATCAAATATTTAAAAAACATCCAAAGTAATAAGAAAGACTGGTTGGCCTGGATTTAGCTTGAAGGTAAATCATCCTTCTGTAAACTCTCCTATCCTAGAAAGGTATCTAATGGTTATCTGAATAGGAAGCAATCAAGTAGAAAGCACAGAGCATTCAAACCAGGAAACCTGGAATCTAGTCTTGGCTCAGTCACTACCCAGGGCCAAAACCTGGGGAAAGCCTCCTTATGGACTGGGGCTTCAGTTTCCTCACTGGTAAAATTGGAGTCATAATATTGGGTCCTCTTACAGAATTTCTCTAGGCATGCTCTAACTGTGGGCATTGTTTAAAATCATTAGAATTGACTCAGAGCTTTGAACACAGTAGTAACTAAATAAACATTTCTTTTTTTTTTTTTTTTTTTGAGACAGAGTCTCGCTCTGTTGCCCAGGCTGGAGTGCAGTGGCACGATCTCGGCTCACTGCAAGCTCCGCCTCCCAGGTTCACACCATTCTCCTGCCTCAGCCTCCCGAGTAGCTGGGACTACAGGTGCCCGCCACCACACCCGGCTAATTTTTTGTATTTTTAGTAGAGACGGGGTTTCACCGTGGTCTCGATCTTCTGACCTCGTGATCCGCCCGCCTTGGCCTCCCAAAGTGCTGGAATTACAGGTGTGAGCCACTGCTCCCGGCCTAATAAACATTTCTTGTAGTGAGTTTACTTTCCTATTTCCCATTTTAGTATCAGAAAATGTTTTGCTATTCCCTGAAATGACACAATTCCTGCCTATACCTTTCCTGAATGTAAGGGCCCAGGTGTTTTGTTTGTTTGTTTGTTGGTTTTTTTTTTTTTGGTTGTTGTTGTTTGAGGAGAACTGCAAAAGCAAATATAACCACTGAGGACCCCAATCTCTCTTAGAAAGATAATATTTTGTTCTCACCCACAGACATAAACAAGACATGTTTATATGGAGCCAATGACAATATTTCAGTGTCATTAAGGTCTAAAGATGAAGGGGCTTTAGAGAAATTAATGTTCATTTTTTGTCTTCCAACTCAATTTTCAGAAAAAGAAGCTAATGCTAAGAGATTGTTACTTGACTAAATTGTTGTGCTTTGATATCAATTGGAGGAAGGTGTCTGACTTCCCACCTAGGCCTGTAATCTTTGTGCCCCCTTTAGACTAATTATTTGGTGGGACGCTCTGCTGTGAAGGACACAACCTTGGAAATGCTGCTCTTGTCTAAATGCATTATCTTACAAAGAAGGAGCCTCAGGTCCACATGGCCCTCTGCTGAGTCTGAGGAGGGAGAGCAGGAGTCACTTTTTCTGCAGGCTCCACCAGCACCCCCATGACCCATCACGGACAGCTGTTTCTTGAGATACAATTGCGTCAAGACTCTCTTTCCATAGCTGCTTTATTTGGCACCAAGGCTATCTTTGAGAAATCGCTCTTTGCCCTAATTTTCTCTGATGGAGATGACCAGAAGCAAAGCTGTCATGTTCAGTCTCTACCCACCTCCTCATGCCCTCCTCCTTGGGCACATCCATTTCTCTCTTCAGATAACAGCAACTATGGTGTGCTTAGTGCTTTTCCCAGCATCATCAACACATTGCTTCCCTTTGGCTTCCTTTACCTAAGTAGATAAGTCCATTTTCTGATCTGATTAAGTTAAAAGAAGAATGGTCTCTTTCTCCTTCTCCTTCTCCTTCTCCTTCTCCTTCTCCTTCTCCTCCTTCTCCTCCTTCTCCTCCTCCTCCTTCTCCTCCTCGTCCTCCTTTTTCTTCTTCTTCCTTTTGGTTGAGTTGTATGAGATCTGACAAGGAAGAGTAAAGGTCAAAAAAAAAAAAAAAGAAACAATGATGATATCCTTGGCTGTTGCTGTTGTTCAGGAGCTGGAGTCTTGACACAACTATATCTCAAGAAACAGCTGTCCATGATGGGTCCATGCGGGAGCAGGTTGGAGCTTCTTTGGGTTTTCCTCAGCAAGAGTAAGTGCACCTTTAAACAAGTGGAAACTGTGTTAAGACAGCTCCTCACTCCTTTTTACTCAGAAGTTTATAGATTCAGCTCTCTAATAACAATGGAAAAATTGATTAAAGCCTTCCCTTGAGGACACATTACTTCCAGACATTATTATTTCAGAAGCCAGAGCTTATTCACTTTAACAAACATCCTGAATACCTGAAAGGAAGAGGAATAAATGGGCCATGTTGCCCAAGGAATAGAAGGAGTGAAAATGACATAGTATCCTAGATATGAAGACACTATTGCTCACTATTGGCTTTGAAAATGAAAATGTGTCCCACCTAGTACTGATACTATTTGTGAGCACTAAGATAAGTAGGAAATACCTGGCCACAGCTTTTGGTGTAGGAGAGTGGTCAAGAAGAAAGATGCAAATATTTTGTGTTTCACTTCCTCCCACAAACACCTCTTCTCTTCCTCTGTATCTCCAGACTTCTCTAGAATAAAGGTCTCATTTTTTAACCTATCTAAGTGGTATCACTGGCAGTGACAATACATTGATTATCAAAATATAAAAATTTAAGTATATTGAGATGGACCCCATTCTTTGGGGTGTCGTATGGGAAGAAAGCCCATATTTCCAAGGCAGACGCTCACTCAACTTATGAGACCTAAAATCAGCCTGTGACTCTCCCTGTCTGCTTGGTCTGCAGGCTTCTATTTCCATCAGTTCCACCATTGTAGAACTGGCTTTGTCCTCACACACACATTGCATTTTGCCCATGACATCTGTCTTACTGTGGATGTCTGTTTGAATTTGATTCTATACAAGTTGGAAATTGGGTGGACCGGAATAGTGCATTTTCAGTACCATCTTGAATGAATTCCATGGTCAGCATTGGGGATGGCAGCATTGACCCCAAGAGGTATGGAGGAGGAAGTGGAAACTTAAGGAAGACATTAGTGAGGCAGTCAGACAGCATGTCAAGGTGATTTGATCGAGTGACAGAGTGAGCAGTGCCTCATGCTCTGGCTTATGGGGCAATTATAAGCAGGACACATGTGCCTCTGAAGGGGCAGCAGACAACAGTGAGGCTGGCAAAATTAACTTCAGTCAACTCAGCTTATCTGAAACTGAAGATTTGCCATTCCCTCATTTGCTTTCTAATATTTAGTAATTTATTTATTTATTTATTTTGAGATGGGGTCTCAGTCTGTCACCCAGGTTGGGGTACAGTGGTATGATTTCAGCTTACTGCTACCTCCACCTCCCAGGTTCAAGTGATCCTCCCACCTCAGCCTCCCGAGTAGCTGGAACTACAGGTATGCACCACCACACCCGGCTCATTTTCTTATTAGACGTGGTTTTACCGTGTTTCCCAGGCTGGTCTCAAGCTCCCGAGCTCAGACAATCCATCTGCCTTGGTTTCCCAAAGTGCTGGGATTACAAGCTTGAGCCACTGAGCCCCGCAGGCTCATTTGCATTAAAATGTCAACATTTCTCCTACTCCTCCAACTCTTCTCCCAACTTTGGAAAGGTGTAAAAGAGATGTCATATGTGGACTCTTCTGCTGACATGTTTCTGAAAGACCTTGTCAACTAGTACTAATTGTTGTGAATGCAAACTTCCATTCAATCCTGGATGCTCTTAACATCCTGGGCCTATCTCACATTCCCATATAGCTTTATTGGCATTCACAAGACCTCAACTTCCAGAACCTGTGGGCGGAAGATTACCCAGGTGCCAAGGCAAGAGACTGAAGGCACAAACTGTTTCAGTATAATAAAGAAAATAGAATAAGAATAGTTATAATACAAATTAGATACAGAGATGATCATGGACAATTATCAATCATTAGTATAAACATTATTAATCATTAGCTTTTAATATTACTCTTTGTTGCATTACTAATATAACCTAGGAATAACCAGCGGGTATAGGGTCAGGTGCTGAAGGGACATTGGGAGAAGTGACCTAGAAGGCAAGAGGTGAGCCTTTTGTCACTCCCGCATAAGGGCCACTTGAAGGCTCCTTGGTCAAGCGGTAATGCCAGTGTCTGGGAAGACACCCATTACTTAGCAGACCGTGAAAGGGAGTCTCCTTTCCTTGGAGGAGTCAGGGAACACTCTGCTCCACCAGCTTCTTGTGGAAGGCTGGATATTATCTAGGCCTGCCCGCAGTCATCTAGAGGCCTAAACCCCTCCCTGTGGTGCTGTGCTTCAATGGTCACGCTCCTCGTCCACTTTCATGTTCTCCCATACTCCTGGTTCCTCTTTGAAGTTCGTAGTAGATAGCGGTAGAAGGAATAGTGAAAATCTTAAAGTCTTTGATCTTTCTTATAAGTGCATAGAAGAAAACGCTGAAGTATGCTGCCTTCTCTCTGCTTCCACTACCTAAAAGGGAAGGGCCCACTGTCCTGTGATCACGTGACTTGTTTCACCTTGTCAATCACTTAGAAGATTCACCCTCCTTACCCTGCCCCCTTGTCTCGTATGCAGTAAATATCAGCAGCCCAGCTGTTGGGGGCCATGACCGGTCTCCGCCTCTTGATGGTAGTGGTCCCCTGGGCGCAGCTGTTTTCTCTTTATCTCTTTGTCTTGTGTCTTTTTTTATTACAATCTCTCCTCTCCGCACACGGGGAGAACACCCACTAAGCCCCGTAGGCCTGGACCCCTACATCTGGCGCTCCACGGTGGGTTTCTCCCTGGCTGTGTGAAGTTGTTCTTTGAGCACGGGACTCAGTGGAGGAATTTTGACAGATTCCTGAGGCCTATGGTCATTAAGCTTGGTGGTAAGCTTGGGCACTCAGAGTATCTCGGGGACACCATGGGACAAGCCAGTACCAAGTACTCGGCCTATTTAAATTTCATAAAAACCCTTCTGAAAGAAGGAGGAATTTCAGTTTCCTCTGACAAACTGATTGAACTCTTTGAGGTCGTTGATCTCAATTGCCCTTGGTTTCCAACTAAGGGAACTTTAGAACTTAAAGACTGGGATGAGGTGGGCCGACAGTTTAAAACTGCTCATCGAGGGGGACATGTTATCCCACCTGCCATTTGGACTGTTTGGTCCTCAGTTCGCTCCATTTTAGAATCCTTGCAGCCACAGGAGGAGGGAATGGAGGGTACTCTACCTTTCCTCCCCTCTGAGGAGCTTGAGGAAGTCCCCAGTACTCTGTCTCCAGAGGACGCTGCACAACTTGAGGCCGTCATTTTAGAAACGGACCTCCACTCTGATATTCCTTTGGCACCACCAAGTACATCAGAGCCCACCGAGCCTACTGCACCACCAATATTACCTTATGAGGACTTTGTGAAGGATCCCCTTCCCCTAGGTCCCAAAAATACCTCTGCAATGCACTATCAGCAGCCATTGTAGCCAAAACCTCCTGTACTGTCTCAGCCCTGCTATAGGACTCTCAACCATCTGCCTGTTCAGCCCGGTGATAAGGCCCTCAACCCTATCCCTGTTCCGCCCGGTAATGAGGCCCTCAACGCCACCTCTGCACTCATTTCTGCCTTTCTTTCTATGCATCAGGCTTCTGAGAAGCCTGACTTGCAGTCAGTGCACCAGCCTGAAACTCAGGCCCTGGAGTCAGTGCAGCAGCCTGGAGTTCAGGCCCCTGAAAGACCTGCACAGCAGGCAACTGCATGTCAGCCTGGCTTAAAGGCTCTCAACTTCTTCTCTATTCAAAACTCCAATTTCCTTTCTGCTTCTGGTCTGGTCACAACTGCTGCTACTACCCATAAGCAACAGGTTACATACATTCCTGAGAATGACACCCCTCTTATGAGGGCCATTTCTCAGGCAACGGAATATAGGAATCCTGAAGCATGGCAGTTTCCTGTTATTTTACAGTCTCCTATACCTGCCGCCCCTGTTCCTGCAGCCCCTGCTCTGGCTGCATCAGATCAGCCACAGCCCTCTGACCAAGTTCAGCAGGCAGCTGATCCCACTGTTCCTCCAGACCTGCAGCTTAATGATCAGGCCCCTCAGCATTTCTCCTCCATCTCCCACTCTTCTCCCAACTTTGGAAAGGTGTAAAAGAGATATCATATGTGGACTCTTCTGCTGACATGTTTCTAAAAGACCTTGTCAGCTGGTACTAATTGTTGTGACGCAAACTTCCATTCCATCCTGGATGCTCTTAACATCCTGGGCCTATCTCACATTCCCATGTAGTTTTATTGGCATTCACAAGACCTCAACTTCCAGAACCTCCACTTCACCATCACAACACCTTTCTGTCAGGTCTTCCACATATAGCCCACAATGTATGGCTCTCTGTGTGACTTTAGCTGAAGGCACCTAATCTCAGAACCCATTTTTTCTCCTTGTCCAAGGGTCCAAGCACCAGCTGTATTCCTTTATTTGCATTAGAGGCTGTTGAGCGTCATATTCACTGTGAGTGGGCTGTGTTTAGAAACTCAGAGTGCATTATCCATCAAGTTATCTCTGTTGATATGCATGTTGTTGACCTGCACCTCACAAGGCCGCCAATCAATGCTACAATGTTCTATCTCCAGCAAAACCGGAGTGATCTGATGGACTCTCTGGGTAATATTAAAACCCAAGGATAGAAGTGAAAAGGGAGGCTTTATGAAAGTGACTTCTGAACACTATCCAATTATTAGTATGCTTTTTTATAATACCAACGGTTTCAGATTTTATTTAGAGAGAGAGTTTTTTCCCTAGCCCTCTTGGGAATGATTTTATTGAAAGCATCAGAATGAAGAAGATGGCTGCATCATTTCTGTAGTGCCAGGGGTCAGAATCTTTGACTGGTTTGGTGTAATGTGCACATATAAAATTTCACTCAGTGCTTATTCATTGCCTTTTATTTAATATATAATCTGGCTAGATCCACTTTTGTTTCTTTACATTTACTGCTTGCCTGCATTAGGTTATTCTTTTGGCTGCTTTAGTATGTATATATTAAATCACATATATATATATTTTTTTTCTGATCAAGACTCTTGCATGAAGGAAACACTATGCTTTTGCTCTTTTTACAGAGTAATTACAGTAGCATAGATGGGAATGAGAAACTCTCCATAGGACAGCTCTTTATGTTTGATAACCATTTAGTTTAAAATGCTGTTGTTTTTTCAGAAGTAAATGTCTTTGCTTTCCCTTCCCTCCCTTTCCTTTCTCTGTATTCCATACCTACCCCCATTCCATTAAATATTATTCACACTCCATAGCCCACCAAGAGCACTTTAAAATATAATAGTTTTTTTTGAGTTGAATTATTTAAAATGCACAAAACCAAATGCAAGAGCTACATTTGTAAGGAGAGCTTGCTGACTCAGAAGAGTGTCCTCTTCTTCAGCCTCTAATCAATGGAGAAGAGCCCTGAGTAGAACAATGAGTGTTATCAGTTTTATTTGTGAAAACCCAATAACTCCCAAAATATGAAACTCCCTAGTGAAGTTAGATTAGGGGATGACACTGGGATCTGGGTCAAAGTGGTTGCCTCTTATACATTCCCATTGTATTGACAATAACTGACTCTTGGTGAAGGACTGAACTATATAGACTAGCAATTTGTTGAGTATCATATGATAGGACATCCAAAACAACACTTCCTAAACAAAATAGAAATTTATTTATCTCCCACATAAGACAGGATTGGAGGGAGGCAATCTAAGGTTGCTACTGTGGCTCCATTAAGTCACCAAGGACTCAAGTTCCCTCTAGGAAATATATGGCTTTGCAACATTGTCTTTTAGGTAGGTAGCATGAGGATTTTTTTTTTTTTTTTTTTTTTTTTTTTTTTTTTGAGACGGAGTCTCGCTGGGGATTCTTATTTCTAAAGAAGGATACAGAGAATATTGAGATGACCTAGCCATTTCTGAAAAACTTGACTGTGAAAGGATTATTTAAGCTGCATCCTGCCTCTTTCCTGCTGATTCCCCATCACCCATAAAATAAAGGCCAGTCTTATAATCATGACATGTAAGTAGAATGACCATATAATTTATCATCTAAACTAGGATATCTTTGAAAATGAAAAGGAGAACTATTAATAATACACCATGACAGCAGGAGTATACCAACTGTCTTAGGTAAACAGGGATGTATGAGCTAAGCACTAATCACCTCTTAGACCTCATCACTCTCGACCTCTCCACCTGCACTTTGTTTTCTATCTATTTTCTTTCTTTCTTTCTTTCTTTCTTTCTTTCTTTCTTTCTTTCTTTCTTTTTTTTTTTTTTTAGATGGAGTCTTGCCTGTTGCCAGGCTGGAGTGCGGTGGCACGATCTCGGCTCACTGCAAGCTCCGCCTCCCGGGTTCACGCCATTCTCCTGCCTCAGCCTCCTGAGTATCTGGGACCTGCCACCACGCCCGGCTAATTTTTTTGTATTTTTAGTAGAGATGGGGTTTCACCGTGTTAGCCAAGATGGTCTCGATCTCCTGACCTCATGATCCGCCCACCTCGGCCTCCCAAAGTGCTGGGATTACAGGCGTGAGCCACCGCCCCCGGCCTGTTTTCTATCTATAAAAATAGTTTGATTTTCCTCAAACATAGCATGATTCTCCACATGCCATGGAATTCCCATGTCGACCTGGTACCTAGTAAATTCTTATTTATTCTCTCTACCCCCACCCAAGCTTAGATATTTCCTTGCAAAGTCTCTCCTAATCAGGCTCTCTCAATTAATTGTGTTCATTGAAAATTATTAATACTTGCTTACATGTTTACCTCATATCAGGACAGGATAGATTATGCTGTGGCAAAAACAAAACTCATACAATTTTTATTGTTGTTGCTTATGCTTCACAATCAATTTCAATTGGCAAGGAGGCTCTGTTCATTGCAGTTCATGGTAGGCTGATGAGAGCTACAGCATAGCAAATAATTGCACAGCAGAAACATAAGAAAATAGGATATGGTAACTCACACAAAGGCTTTTAAACATTTTCATGTAGAAAAGACACACATCAGTTCTGCTCATACTTTACAGTCCAAGGTAGGTCACATGGTCACTTCTAACGTCAAAGCAGTCATGAAATATGATCTGACCATCTGCTTGGAAATGGAGAGAATAGCACTAACTTGTTAGATCAGGAGTTGGCAAATAGTTTCTGTAAAGGGACTGAGAGTAAATATGTCATGCTTTTTAAGCCATGGAATTTCTGTTGCAACTATTCTATTCTGCCATTTTAGCAGGAAAGTTCCTTTAGACAATACATAAATAAGCACACATGGATGTGTTCCAATAAAACTTTATTTACAAAAACAGGTGGTGAACAGGATTTGGCCCAAGGACCATACTTTGCTGATCCCTGTATTCTGCTGAAAACTTCATTTCTATTACTTGATAAAGGTATCTACAATATGCTGAGTGCAGTGGCTTATTAACTATAACCCCAGGACTTTGGGAGACTGGGGCGGAGGGGGTGGGGCATGGATCGTTTGAGCTCAGGAATTCAAGATCAGCCTGGGCAACATGGAGAAACCCCATCTCTACAAAAAAAAAAAAAAAAAAATGAAAATTAGTGGGGCATGATGGCTCGAAACTGTAGTGACAGCTACTTGGGAGGCTGAGTCAGGAGGATGGCTTAAGCCTGGGAGGCGGAGGTTACAGAGAGCTGCACTCCATCCTGGAGAACAGAGGGAGACCCTATATCAAAAAAATAACATAATAAAATAAAAATAAAAAGGTGTCTGCAATATATCAGGTTCTTAAAAACATCTTATTGATTTGTCTGAAGTACTTAAATATATCTGAAGCAAATGAAATGCTTCATTTTTCCATCTGGGAAACAAAGTAAATTTTATATTATTTTACCCATTGTCTTAGCCCATTCAATCTGCTATAACAAATTGCCATAGAATGGGTAACTTATAAATAATTACTCATTTCCTATAATTCCGAAGGCAGAGAAGTAGAAGATCAAGATGCCAGCAGATGTGTTTGGTGAAGACTGGCTTCTTGGTTTTCAGAAAGTAGTCTTCTCACAGTGTCCTTACATGGCAGAAGGAATGGGGTATCTCCCTGGGGTCTCTTTCATAAGGGCACTAACCCCACTTATGATGTATCCTTTCTTATGGCCTAATCACCTCCTAAATGTCCCACCTCCTGATAGCATCATATTGAGGATTAGGTTTCAACATATGAACTTTGGGAAAACACAAATGTTCAGCCTATAGCACCCAATCCTATAAAATTTTTATAGGGCAAAATAAAATAGGATGAGCTAGGAGCAGAAGTTAATACTTGTATATAAAGTTTTGGGAGGTGTAAAATCTAAAAGAGTCTGGCCAAGAGATGGGTGGCTACCTGAGGCAAGATATGCCCAGGAATTGAGTGAATTCAAAGTAAGTAGTCAAGCATCTGTGTCCAAAGGACTAGTGTAACCAGAAATAATCGGAGCGGGGGACGGGAGGAAGTGAACTCCAAAGAAAGAGATTGAGTTCGGCATCCTATTTCTCCACACAGGCATATAAACCAACATTACAGTGCCTAGAAGATAAATTATCATTTATCAAGAATGAAAGTTGGCCAAGTTCTGCACTGGTATTTAATATCCTGCCAAGAACAAGCAGACAAGGGTTGGTGGGTAGGCATTAAGTGCCAGAGAGAGAGAGGAGCATGGAAGACACACACACACACACACACACACACACACACACAGAGAGAGAGCGAGAGAGAGAGAGAGAGCGCAGCTATCTGGGAAGTCCCTCAGAAGGCAGTCGAGAGACAAATTTTATCTACCAGAAGATGTGCTACCAAGATCTCAGGAATGGCCGTCGTTATCAATAAAGATACATTCTTCCTTCCAAGTCATCTTTTCATGCAGACATACCCCATCTTTCCTCACATGAGTCATCAGAGGTGTGGCTGCCATCTTCTGAAGTACAGTCTAAGTAAATGGCAGTCTAGTGCTTCTTTGCACACAGAATTGGGGAGGCTATTGCCTCCAAGAGTGTCCTCTTGTTTGACTAGAACCTCTGGGTAGGTAAGTATACGGCCTGTTTAACTGCTAATGACCATAAAGGAGGACAGGGAGGCCTTTGGTAGGAAAACATTTTGCTAAGCAGAGCAATTATAATTAAAGCTCGTTGAAGTGTGCATTACTCTCAGGGCAAGGCGACTAGTAATAACAATGGCAGTAATATACAGAACAGGCTATAATATGTGAGTTAGTGGCCGCCACATGGTTTTTAGTGGCTCCTCATCACAGAATCCAAAAGGCTGCTCAGGGCCAAGTACAGAAAACATTTGGCCCAAGGGGTGTGGAAAATGTTCCAGTGATGCATATGTTCTTCAGTAAACAGAGCAGCCACTGGTACCACAGGACAGCCAGTGCTGGGGAGGAGAGGGTGAGAGGGGACTCTGCAGGAGGAAAGAACAGGGCTCAGCAGCAAGAGCTGAGAAAAAGGATGAGGGATGCTAAGACCTTGAAAGAAAGTAGCGCCGGGCTCTGCTCCAAGCCTGAATTTATGAAAACATTGGGCCAAAACAAGATAATATGGCAGCGTCGTTTCACATAGGGACCCTCGCTGTTGGGCACGATTATTCCAATTCTGACACTTGAATGAAATGTGGTATAATTGGGTTTCCGAGCCTCCGCTTCAGGCGACATCAATTGCCGTTTTTAAAAATGATGATGGCGTGGAAGGAGACTCCTTTTTCCCTTTAATGTTTTGAAGTTACCACACTCTCTGTGCCACTTGTGCACTCCTTTGAGGGGCCATGGGACTCCTGGGAGGATCTAAAGTGCTGGTGGCTGAGCCCATGAAGAAATATGGCGGGTTGATGGAAGAGAAGCTAAATGTGGCAGAGGACGTGGGATTAAAGTTGGTCCCATGACACACCTTTCTAGGTCTCTCTCTTTTCTTGCTGTTTTTCTTTTCCATCAAAGTGGGTTTTTTTTTTTTTTTCCCCACTCCTCCTTTGGCTTTCCTTCACTGTTTTGCATACAATGACTAGGATTTTTTCCAGCTGTTTCAATTTTTTTCTTTTGGATTTAGCAATGTGACATCTATATTATTGAGTCAGAGAAAAAATATTGTCATGAAAGAAAAGCGTATTCCATGAAAAATGGCTAACTCCTCCCTTAGTGTGGCATGCTGGATACATGTGTCCTTGTGTATGCTGTTTGCCTCAGTGGTGTTTTTGGGTTTTGGAGGCAAGTAGTAGGAGAAGAGAAAGTTGAGGAATGTTTAAGCATCCTTGTATTCTTTATTTATATCTATAAAAATAGAGGCAATATTTTCTTTCCATTTCAGGTTTTCCTTCTGTGTGTGTGTGTGTGTGTGTGTGTGTGTGTGTGTGTGTTAAATTTTTCTTTAAAGCAGAAAGAGCCAATCTGATTTGTAGAATCTTCTCCAAGCAGTGGAAGAAGTTGGAAAAGTAAGGGGCAGCATGATACTCAGAAGAGATTCCTTCTCTTCTAAAATACTTTCCTCCCCTACCAGAGAGCACTCCCTCCCCCTAATTAGTCTTAATCGAAGTAAATAAATATAATTTGCAATGCAATCTGGAGCCTCTGCTCTGAAAGTCCCTATGCCAAGTGAAAACTGTCAAATACAGTTTAAAACAATGTTTTCCAAAAATAGGCCTTACATAATTCATGTTTCTTATACCAAGTTGAGAATTCAGAGACTCCTCCTATATCACATGATGTCATCATGTGAAACCAAAACAAATATGAAGCTACTATGCTGTGACATTGTTTACAAAACTGTAATATTTATCCTCAAACACAGTCAAGAAGGTAATATGGGGTCATCAGTGAATCCGAAAAATTAAATGCTATTCTTCCCAATTCCATGTGTACCTTATATTAAATATAAGAAAAATTTGGTATGTTTCTACTGTGATCATTGTGCCTTGAAAGAGAGTAGTTAAGTGACCTCAGTTTTATTTCAATTAGAAGGCTGGCTTGGCCAATGTGGTGGTATTGGGGGAGCCACTTATTCTCTGCCTCACATCTTACCTATAGGATGGGTTAATAAATTCTCTTCATAACTCATAGATGTCCTGAAGACAAATTTGTAACAGAGTCCATCATCATCATTTATTATTCAACATGTAGATATATATCAGACACTTACCAAAGGGTTACATAATTATCATCAGCCTGGACATTTCCTTTAAAAGAACTTCCTCATCCTAACTTTTCTGACAGCACATTTGATTGCCTTTGTTCTCTTTGCTATGAAAGGCAAGAACACCAGCCTGTCCCCACCACATAGATCTCTTAGGGAATGAGACACAGATACAGACTCTCTTCTGCCTCTCTTTGCTTTGATAACAGTCTGGGATGCAATAAATGTTGGACTGAAGGTACAACCAGACTGTGTCATTTCTCATGATAGGTTTCCCTCTTTATAACTGTGGGAGAAACAGACCCCAGGCTGTTCTGGGGACTGCTGTGAATTCCTTTAGCCTTCGGTGAGGCCAACCCACAGGGCTGAAAGGGACTGTGAGAATGTTATTGCAACTTCTTAATTCAAAACATCGCTGAAAAGAGACTTCCTGGGATGGGGCTGGAGGAAATAGGGCTGCTCCGCTGGGATGAATTACTGAGACTGTTGGGTTAGTTTTGCCCCCTAGTGGTTAGAGGTTTAGGGACCCCAGGAGCTAAATGGCTCCCAGCATTGAATAAAGGAAGCAGTTGGGTGGAGCAGGGGGATACCACATGAGGTAACCTGAACCTTTAACTAATGGTGTGACCTCAGCTCTCAAGAGCCCAGTCTCCACACCTGCAAATTGAAAATGATGGACTAGATGATGAAGAATTCAATTCTTCTGTCTCTACTGATAGATGACACTAGAAACATAATCCGTGATTCTGCAATTCCCCCACATATTTCCTGAGGGTAACAGAGATAGAGTTTTAAGGTCCTGATGGTTGATCAAGGGGCCAGTAACATCTAAGTGGGGGCTAAGAGAGCTTACTCCTCAAGTGTCTTTGAGATAAAGACTGCCCAAGAGGATGAATCCATGGTGGCCTTTGGAACAAAAGTTTCTCTCCTGCACGGATACCCTTTGTGCCCTTTCCAAATTTCCTGAAAGTGACCAAGAAGCAGCAGCAGCACAGGGTACCACTTTCACATACACTGCAAGACTTTCTTCCATTCAATCCATTGTTTCTCATATCTCAATAACACAGAGATCACAAATTAAAAAAAAAAAGTTTCACTCTACCCCGGAAAGGATTAAGGCTACCCTCAACTCCCGCAACATGGGGGCAATAGTGTTCTCCCCTTTAAAGTTATGGAGTGAGAAATAAAACAGTTGTTTGAATTTCTGGGCATCGGCCCTATATTGCTCTGTGTAAGAATGAGACTCCCTCAAATGTGATGTTGTATGGCTTGTCTCTCCTTTGTGAAACTTAATCACAGCATCTCAGAACATTGCACAATACATGAGCATGCCATTGCTTCTTTTCTTCCTGTGTCATCTTTTCAGATTTTCTGATGCATTCTCCTATATTAGGCAGATAAATCTCCATAGCATCTGTACAATTTAAAGATTTTGACCAAATCAAGTTGCAGACATGCATTTTTCTGGCTAGTGTTTCCTAACTCAGGGGCTTGTTACCATTTCTCCTTATGTTTTAGCCTAAAAAGAAATGGATGGCATCTTCCTTTCTGGGGCTGTGTCATGTTTGAATATAGTTAAGGGTGCCATTTCATCAAATCAATTAGGTTGAGAGGATGAAATGAATTTGGGGTACATTATTCAAAGAAAGATGATAGTTAATTTTTCAGGGCAGGCAAGTGATTCTGGGTCACTAAGGATCATTAAAACAAACAAACAAACAAACAAACAAAGGAATTCCAGATAACTAGAAAAAAAGAAAAAGGATGGCTCTGTTCAGTTAAAAGTGGCAGAAAAAAGAAATCCATAAACTCCTTTACTCAAACTTGTTTCTGGCTAGAGTGAAAATGGAGACAATGAAATCATTTTCAGCAAATTATTAGTGCAATATATTTTTTTTCCTTTCAAGAAAAGGAAACTAAAGAATGGTTGTGGCCTTTTGTTGTAGATAGCTTTTCAGAAGAGTGTAAAGTAAACAGATTATCTGCAGTGTTTATTCAGTGTGAAAAAACAGTTCCAAGAGCCCCAGGTGCTTGCCAAGATCATAATTGTACCTTCTTAAATACTTTCATTACTTGGAAGTACAATAAGCGAAGCAGGGACACATGCTTTCCATTTTCTTGTCAACAAAACACCTCCAAGAAATTAAGCTCTATTTTCTCTAGAAAATTTCTCTAGAATTGTTCAGGGCATATGAAAAGGGAAGGGAGGTGGGGCTTCGGTTTAATTTCCTTATGACCTTGAAAAGAAGCATGTAACTCGTCCCCCCACCCCACCCCACCCTACACAAAAGAAAGGTGGCTCGAGTATGGGGTGCAGGATGGCTCAAAACCAGAATGTTAAATCTATAATGGTTCGTATTTGGTTAAATGTGGATATATGAGGAGAATAGAGTGTTAGGGAAACATGATTTCACACACAGATTTTTCTTTAGCGGCAGCTGAGTCACTCTGGGGTGGGAGGAAGCCGCAGGACAAAGCTCAGCTCATCTATGTGAACATTTGCAGGGCCAAGTCTTCACAGTGGGATGAAAAATACTTGTTGATCCTTCTAGACGAGCTGGCCTTTGCATGAGGGGGAGGGAGGTAATCCACCTCTGCTTTTACATTTTAGTAACTTTTAAGCCAATTGGTCATCCCAAACACAGGTTCTCGGGATGAAATGTCAAATTGGCATGTGTGCACAGGACCTCAGAGGAAGTTTCTTTCACAGGAAGAAAGGCCGTTACGTCTGGCTCTGCTCCTACTGTCTTATCCTTCTCTGTTCTTTCACTCACTGCCTTTTCTCTGAGCTTTTGTCCGTCCTGCCTTCTACTGTGTCCTTTCTCCTTTCACCTTCAGTCACTGTGTTTTCACCAGCTTCATCAGGGCTTGAATCTCCTGGGGTATGTCACAGCTGCTCATATATATGGAAACATTTACTTTCCTGTAGCCTCTGCTACATTTCTCTAAACTTGATCGACTTATGAAAGTGGGGAAAGTCCTCTTGGATCTGGAGCAACCAGAGAAGATACAGATCAGAAAAGCTGCAAGTCAAAATTTCTACAGTTTCTCTTCAATTTTCCTATGTGTCTTTTTCTCCCTTTTATTAGGCTTACCTCCAAACCACTGCTTGGGGGGATATGCTGGCAGAGAAACAGAGTGGGGCGGGGGGCGGGGGGAGAGAGAGAGAGAGAGAGAGAGAGAGAAATAACTGGAATATCTCTAACCAAAATGGTAAATCAATTTTAACCTTTCTGCACCTGAATTTTAGGAGAAATGTAAAGGAACACAAAATTGTCAACATTAAACTCTTCTGCTAGACACTCCTGTATGCATTATTTCAGTTCGTCTTTATACTTACCGTTCTGGATAGATTTTTTTGAAGGTCATTTTATGGGGAAGGAAACTGAGGCTTAAGAAGTTTAAAATACAGATCTGCAAATTATGGCCTATGGACAAAACCTGACCCACTACCTGCTTTTGTTTAAAAAAAAAAAAAAAAAACAAAAGTGGCGTTAGAACAATGACTCCCATTGGTTTGTGTCCAATGGCTGCTTTCATGCTACCACAGCAGGGTTGAAGAGTTGCAGCTCAGCAGTATGACTCTTTATGGCCTACAAAGCCATATTGACTATCTACCCTTTTACAGACAAGGCTTACCAATCTCTGGTTTAAATAGTATCTCTCTCTTCAGGTAAGTGATAGAGATAGGGGTTGACCTTTAACTCAGACTTTTTTGGTTGCAGAGACCACTGGATTTTAAGACGTGAAACAAGAAGTTACTGTGATAGGATTTTTATTAAATAATCACAATTTCAAACAGCTATTTTATTTGTAGAAACACAAAAACAACTACACTTGGGATGCTCTCAGGTCAGTTTTAGAGTGAAGGCAATCTTTACAAATCACACATCTGTTCCTGGAACTCAGGAATGACTTAGAAATGCTATACTATCTCCCCAATCTTGCAATCAGCCTTAACCTTACTAAGGCAAGGAAGTGGATCCCCACAGTGCTTTCCCAACCTCAAGGTAGACACAATTTACCCAAAATCTGCACGAAATGCAGATTTTAATGTGGTACTTCTGGGGTGGGGCTGAGGATTTGTGTTCATAACAAATTCTCAGCTAATGTTTATTCTACTGAACCTTGAACCATACCCTGAGTAGCAAAGCATTAATATACTTATGGCAAAATCCTGAGTCAAAAGATTGCTGAATCAGACCTAAATTACCCAGAAAAATCAAATAACATCTACATGTTCCTATAATCCCCAAGTCAGTAGCCAAAAGTGATAGACTCAGTTTAGTTTACGTCACTGGTTCTCAAAGTATGGTTCTATGGTAGAGCAGTGTCAGTAACTCTTGAGAACATGTGTGCTTTGTGTTCTACCAACCCGTTCAGGTGATTCTGATGCATGTGACAGTTTGAGAACCATTAGTTTATGCTCTGAATAATTAATCAAGAAGTTTTTTTTTTTCTTTTTTTTTGGTCTGTGAACATCCTAAAAAGTCTATCTTTGTAATATGTGTAGTCTCTGCTTATACAGTGTATACATCCTTACATAGTAGAGAAGAGAGGAAAATGGTAGAATGAGGAGAAACACATTCTGACATTATTCTGGATCTTTCTCCTCCCTTCAGTATGGTAAAAAGCATTCAATTTATTTCCCGTAGAATGTTAATTGATATTAAATAATGCAGAATGGGAAAGTTTCTCATTTAATTACCAAAGACTGTTATGTCTACCTGTCCTGCATTTGTTAAGATAAAACATGGCTCTAATATCCCAGTGAAAAACCTGTGAGGGTAAGGAAAGGTGCATTTTGACCTTTGGAAACTTTTGTTCAATGCTTTATTGCTCATTCTTCTAGTACCATCTTTTCTGTATAACAAATGTGCTATTTATTAGAAATAACTTCTTCATTAAATTCAGAGAAAAATGTTGTTATATGAGTCAGACACCTTCATGTGCCACTTCAGATTGTCTTAGTGTATCTGCAAAGCTTTTGTCAACACAATTACTGCTTCATTGACAGTTCTGTGTGCATCTTCTTCCTCCTCCCCCACAGTCCTCTTTCTTGCTATTGGGGATGTATACCATGCTGCAGGACTGCCGAGAGCTTGTAAATGCACAACCTCAAAATGTGGGGAAGCTAACGTCCCATGGAGTGAACCTTTGATCAATGGAAGGGTTAAAGCCAGCAGATAGATGCTCCCCTGCCTTTCACTAAGTATTGTGATACACAGCCACTACCCAGCTTCCTTTTAGAAAAATGTCTACACTGCAGAGCAAGCTGGCATCTTTGAGGCCCAGCAAAGCCCAACTCAGTGATGCACTCTCTTTCCCTTCCCCTCCCCTTTTACCTCACTCCACTTACCTGGTCTTTCACTCTCCAATCAAACAGAAGGACATATGATATTGCTCCAGGCTGTTTTCTGTGAAGCCCAGGTTAAGGCATCATTTTACACTACAACAGAGGCCAGAAACTCCTTTTTTAGATTCATCTCAGTCTGTGGTCAGTAGAAATTTTAGGTTATTGAGAACATTTGAAAGGTTGGGGAGGGCACTTGGGTGACGGTAACCAGATTATTTCACGATGGATGCAATAGCTTCTTGTGGGTGGAAGGAAAGTAGTATAAGTCAAGGTGAAGTGCAGAAGTCCACACTTCCTAGGCTTCAGAAACATCTGTGGAGAATAGTCCAAGTCCCTGCCCAAAGATACCGCATCAGAACCTCCTGGGGGTGAATTATGAAATATTTGTTATATTTTTATATTTTATAACATGTTTCTGACGGGCAGTTAGGGTGGTCAGTAACTAACTTTAAGATAGGATGGTCAGCCTTTAAGATAGGATAAAAATACGCACTGGAATAAACATGTGTTTTTAAAATACTTTATTGAGGTATAAGTAACATACAAAAACTTCTATGTATTTAATATATACAATTTGATGAGCTTGGAGATGAGTATATATATAGTCTGTGAAACCATCACTACGATCGATGCCGTAAACATATTTGTCACCTCCAAAATTTTCCTCCTATACTTTTTATTATTATTAATTGTATGTGTAAGTGTGTATGCATGTGATAAGAGCACTTAAAATAAGATTTACCCTCTTAGCACAATTTTAACTATATGGTACAGTATCATTAACTATAGGCACTACACTGTATAGTAGATCTCTGGGACTTACTCATCTTGCATAGCTGAAACGTTGTACCCTTTGACTAATACCTGCCTCCCCCTAGCTCCTGACGGTCACCATTCTACTTTCTGCTTCTATGTGTTTGACTGTTTTAGATTCCTCATATAAGTGGTATCACGTAGTATTTGTCATTCCATGTCTGACTTACTTCATGTCCCTGAATGTCCTCCAAGTGCATCCATATTGTCACAAATGGTAGAATTTCCTTCTCTTTTAAGGCTGAATGATATTCCATTGCCTGTATACACTACACTTCCTTTATCCACTCATCTATCAATAGATGTTTTGGCTGACTCCATGTCTTGACTATTGTGAATAATGCTGCAATGAACATGGGACTGCAGACATCTCTTCAACATACGGATTTCGTTTCCTCTGGATATACACCCAGAAGTGGGACTGCTGTATCATATGGTTGTTAGTGATACGTTTAACTTTTTGAGACATCTCCATACTATTTTCCATACTGGTTGCCATTTGCATTCTCACCAAAAATGCACAAGGATTCCCTGTTCTCTACATCCTCCCCAGCACTTGTTAACTTTTGTCTTGCTGATAGAGAATGGATGTGGTTATAAATTCCTGAGTCTTTCACTTACCTGCCTCATGGTCTTGAGTGAGTTATTTACCTCTGTGAACATCAGTTTTCTCATCTCTAAATAGGAAAGATGATAATACCTACCTTAAAAAGTTATGATTAAGTTAGCTCATAAAGCACCTGGTGCACAGTATATGCTCAACAGCTGTTGATTTCTTTGTTCCCTCCCGCTCTGTTCTTTTTGGTGTTGTTATAATGAACCCACACTGAGTCCTATCTAAACACAAGTTATCACCCAAACCCCTGTTGCACGTTCCTGGCTCCTCATCCTGTATCCCTCCTTGTTCCATTGCACCTCACTGCTTAGAATTTCCATCCTCTGGTCCTGCCCAAATTACACTCCTTCTATGAGATCCTGTCCAAATTCTGCCCTGCCCATAAAGCCTTCTGTTACCGTTTCAGCTTGCTGTGTTCTCTCCACCTCTGAAATTTTCTGGCATGTATTGTCTTTTCCACTTAGCACTGATTCCTTCCCATTCTTGTTATAATTTAGTGTATCTCTGAATTATTCTCTAACAAAATGCTGCTACTTGAAAGAAGGCACTGTGCCTCGTATTCACTGGTTACCCTCAGAGTGGCCAGCATGGCACTTTCAGCTTTGTTTGCTAGTTTCAATTGGAGAGTTCATTCTGCTTTTTGGGAGAAAACTGAGTGAGTATGAGACAAATGCTACCAATAACATATTCCCAGGCGCCAATCATGAATCAAGCCAAACTGCTTAACAATAGAAATGTGTCTGTTTTTCCTGGTTTGGTTTAATGATTTTCCTGTAGATCCACATCTCTTTCTATCACAAAGAAATCACTTTATCCTGCTGGGTAATTAATACGATTGTACAGTATGGCAAACATATTCCTGTAGCCTGTTTATTTTGCTGGTAAATTACAGGAAATCCTATACAGTACACCTGGGATACCCTGCAGTTTGAAATTAGAATACAAAGTGTCTCCCAGTTCCTCCTACTTGGCCAGGATACTGGTCTGATTGTGAAAATCTTTCTTGTTAGACATGTAATAAACTGGGATGATAGCAAATTCATTTATTTCCCTTTAGCTTAAAATTAATAAAGATTTTAATTCTGAGCTTAAAAAAATTCACCCTGTTTACAGCCCTCTGAGTTACTAAAAGGGCATGTGATATGGTGTTGGTTCCCAGTTGTGGATTCATTCAAAAAACATACACCACATACAAATTTGTAACCAAATCCTTAGAGTCTAAGGTATATTGCCAGTAAAACTCCTTGGCC
This sequence comes from Theropithecus gelada, assembly GCF_003255815.1. NCBI lineage: Eukaryota > Metazoa > Chordata > Mammalia > Primates > Cercopithecidae > Theropithecus > Theropithecus gelada. The sequence goes on from NC_037681.1 coordinate 79,840,042, forward strand.
AAGCTTTAGTTCTGCGTGATGTCACATCTATATGAGCCCTGCGATAGCATTAAACTGGCCACAGCTGTTTCCGATTGAAGCGCTATAGACTTCTTAAAGGCAGAGCTCACCTCTTTCCCTCCCCTTCCCGCCTTCTTCCTGAGTGGCTTTCTTTAACAAAAGGGCTTCTTTATGAACATGGTCATTGAGCTCTAGCTGGTTATTGTCACAGCAAGCTTTTCGTGATTTGGTTCAGCCTTGGAATGGTTTTGTACACATGCACACAAGTGAGTATGCACGGGCTAGCATACACACACACACACACACACACACACACACGCCAATAAACATACGTACACACAGAGATAGCCCGAAAGGTTTTTCTTTTTGATAATTGATGTGTAAATCCTCCCTAGGCCTGTGTGCTGTGTGCTGAATTTCAAAACAAATGCCTTGCCATCTTTGTTTCTGGAAATAATAGTGTAGTCCAGTCCAGTCCAAGTAGCTAGTGGGAAGTCTCAGACCTCATCTATCCTTGGAAGGGAGGAAATAGTGTGAGGGTGGTGAGTGGAATAAACTTTGCTGAACGTTATTTCACTTTTTTTGTTACTTAGAAGGCTCTAGTTCAACAGAGGTTCACAAAGTAGTTCTTAAAGGGCCAGACAATAAATATTTCAGGCGTATAGGCCAACTACTCAACTGCTGTGATAGCATGGAAGCAGCCAAGGACAATTCATAAGTGTCCCCATCAAATTTTATTTACTAAAACAGGTGTCAGATGGGATTTTGCCTACTGCATAGTTTGCCAACTCCTGTTCTAGTACAGTGTTACTCAGCGCACAGTGGCCCGGTGCCAGTTTGAAACTACTTAGAACTGTCCCAAGAAATGGTAAGTGTAGAAGTTAAAAGTAAATTGATAGAAACTTATAGCAATGACATTGCCACAACATTCGAGTGCATGAGCCATGCCTTTATCCCCACGAAGAAGAAATAGAGCAGATGAGATATCAATCTTGTGTAGGGTTCTTGCACATAGTAAAGCTGCACACAAGTCCTGCTCAGTAAGACACATAGTGATTCAATCACAAAAACAATGAATGGGTTGTTTACTACAGGCAATTTGAGAGGCTGCTGTAGCAGGCCCATGAGTGAGAAAGATCTCAGCTTTCCAGTCCCAACATCTAGGCGTGCTCCTCTCTCTTGTGAAGAAAGGTTTTGGATGGCGGTCTCTACTTGGCCTACTTGAAATCCTGAAACAAAGGATCTCCATTTGCCTGTTCATACTTTAGAAATAAAGGAGAGTTAGCCCAGTAGCAGGAACTCCTGCTGTATCATGACGAAAGTTGGAATTTTTTTCTTTTTTGGTCTTGTGATGAAAATTATTGGTCAGACCAGACCTGAAGGCAATGGGAAAGGAGGTGCAAATTGCAGAACCTGGCCAAAAAGGAAAAAAAGAAAGCATTCCTGCTTGAACCCAGACTGTTTTGTCTCTTTTCTACTCTCCGTCTAACCGCCCTCCAGTCAAAGCACCCTACCAGCCAGACCTCTTTTATAAGGTGCTATTCATAAGGTTGGCCTCACAGTTTGTAAACACATAGAAACTTATCTGGATGGAGGGTTGTAGTCTTCAAAACCCAAAGAAAACTTTGGAAACTTAAGGTTGTTAAATAAAGTACCAAATGCCAAATTTTGGTGGGTTGGGAACATTTTAAGATACTAGTGCCATTGGATTCCTATCTTTAAAAGCTATGATGTCACTGTAGAGGAATATGATGTCAGGCTGTAAAAAGATCAGAAAGCTTTTGAAAATTCTTAGGCTGTGTTGGGAAGTTTATACGCAATGCTGAACAGAAAATACAGTGTTCTTTTACCGCTTGCCTCCACCTCCTTCATAAGTACTCTGCCAAAACACGAAGGTGAGGCAAATGCCGCTGTTCCTTTTCTCTCCCTGGAATTGTAGCTGGCTTTTATTACCGGAACTTGTTCATTCTTTGACAGAGTTGCAGTAAAAGTTTTTAAGAAAAGTTTCTCGGTTTAACTACTACATGAAACACTCAATGGTTGGCCATCCTCTTTTAGGATGAAGTAGGGAAGATACTTTCCTCTGCGTTGACTGAAAGCTCAAGCTCTTGGTAACAAGGAAATAATTTGTGCATTTTCATTTAAGAAGGCTCTGGAATTCTTGCCCTAGCTCTCATTAGGAATATATTGGGGCTCTCTCACTTCCTTTCTGTTTCCAAGGACTCAGTACTAACAATGATTTTTAAAAAATAACTTATATTGATATACTTTCAAGACAACAATCTCACATTTTGATGGTAAACTATTGGGCAAATCATCTGTCAAGAATAATTAAGGAGCTGGACAGACTGATTTATGAGGAAAGATTAAAATAACTAAATGTGCAGAGCTTGGCGAAGCAAAGATTGGGGGGGCATCCGATAGTCATCTACTAAAATCAGGAAGGGGTGGGAATGCAAGAGGAGGAGAGCATTATCTTACCTAGAAGCTGGCTCTAACGAAGAGTAATGTGAAGAAATCAGGAGCTGAGGATATAAGATGTGTATCACACAAGTCATCCTGACATTGAGATCCATCAGAGGGTGGGCTCATCTCTCAGGAGAATTGATATGAGAATGCACATTAGGGAGCAACCTGGACTGCAGGGAACAATCAGATCCCAGAGTATCTGTGAGACAAGAGGCTTTCTTTTGTTCAGTCCTTTGCATGATTTTCGCAGGGTTGTTGTTCTGATGCCTCAAGTCATTGCAAAGCAATATATAGCAACAGTAACAAGAGTAAAAAGGACAGGCTGAGAGGTGGATGGACTTGGGAACTGTATCTAATGATTCCTTCAGGTCTTTCTTCTAAGAGACTGTCACTTTTCTCAGCTTTAGTCTCAGTATCCCAAAATCTAGTAGGTGTACAATGTGTTCTTCAAGTTTAAATAAAATAAAATAAAGGTAAAAGTGGAGGAAGAAAACACCCACTTTGCATACCATTTAAAAGGTGAGAAAATAAGCATTTTTGGAAAAAAGAAAAATAATCACCTGAAATTTCATGGACAAAAATAAATAATGTTATCAAGTCAGTGTGAAAGTCATTTATGGATTAAATAATTTTTCCCTACTCATACTGTTTTAGATTATTTCAAGTTTGGGCTACCTATGCTCTCCTGCCATATTATGTGTTTGACCACCACAAATATAAGCAGAGTGTAAAACTAAGGCCTATGTGATTGCTATTCACCACTAAAAAGAGCTCTTGGTAAGTGGTGGAATTTTAGCAGACTCATTAGGAAAATCCTGGCCAGATTCTGTTGAAATTATTTACATATCAGAGAGGTGAGCCACAAGGTTTTAGAATAACATTTCTTTGAATATTTACTATTTGCCATTTGTTCTCTCCTCCCTGAGTGTTACTAGGGAATTATAAAGGGCGGATGAGGTTATGGAGACACGAGATTAATAGGGAGAGAGTGGAGAATTAAAGAATGAGGAGAAGGAGGAGCAGAGAGAGGAAATAAAACTGATTTCAAGAGATGTACAATCTGGTTAATATTTTCATCCTCTCAAACCCCGAAGTTTCATATGTATTTTTCCCAAGAAACGTAGTATCAGCATAAGGCTAATATTAATTTGAATCTGTCTTAGCAGTAGACATAATATCCAAAAATTGTGATGCTACTTCAACAAGGTCAAGAAAGAGAAGGGCACATATCGATGTGACAAGTCACTTTGAGAAATATAAGATAACACAGAGAAAAGATAATACCTGCTTAGGAAAGAAACTACATTTTCCAAAGTTTGGATCATTCTTCATGCAAATGTTATTAAAAAGTCAGGAGAGTACAATATGAAGACAAATATTCAGCAGATTTTGTGTGATTTATATACATAAAAATGACCACATACATTTTCTGATAAACTGATATTTTTAGTATTAATTTGAACCTCTGCTATTACAAATGAAACAATCAGTTGTTTTCCTGAAAAATCATTTTATGGATTTTAATTACCCAAATACTTAAATTTTTGTTGGAGTTTTAAGCTCTCAGCAAAATTCTTACTATAATGAAGACATAACCTGTATGCCCTCTGTAAGACTTTTCCATAAAATTGTGGAACTAATATCTAAATCGAAAATGTGTAATTCCTTTACCAAATTTTTTTCACGTAGGTGTAATATGTAATTAGTGAAGAGAAAGTGCCCAGCTGCACTTTGTCCTTGCATACTAATGCTAATGGGAATAGAAAAATGAACTCTTTCCCCTCCCCACCCTCTCCAAGGCCAGCTGACTTTTGTGCATTTCCCTTCCACATGCATACACCTATGATAAAAGGAAACCAAGAAGATAGATTGGAATCTTGCTTCTGGTTTTTCTGGATTTTCAGTTTTGTTTTTCTCTGCTGTTTGTCACTTTTGTGGATGTTTTGTGTGGGTGAGAATGTGTGTGTGTGTGTGTGTGTGTGTACGTGGTTTAATTATATGAAAATTATACTGGGGGTTCAGTAACCAGTGGCTTGAAAATTAACTGAATTATGAAAGCTGAAATGTTGCTCATAGCATCAGTTAATGACAAGGTCGCCGCCACTGTCATATTCAAAAGAAATGTCACACTTGAATGGGGCTGAGATGGCTGTGTTGTCCCAGGGTCCCAGGTAGAGACAATGAAACAGGGCCTCCTTGGGTACTGTTTCATCCCATGTTTGAATCTAACGCATTCTTCTTTCAGCTCATTTTGGTTCTGCTGTGTTCCCATAACATATGGAGTCCCTGGGTATTCTGCTATAACATGGAAACTTTTGAGGCTGGGAATAACAGATCATGAATAGATTGGAAATTCTCTCTAAGTGCCCCCTTGGGTGGTCGATGTAAAGGCTCGTTGTGTGTTGTTTCTGCCTTTTACAAAAATCAAATATGTCTAGAATTATTTGAGTCCAACAGGCTATATTAGAGATCTGAATTCCAGCATACCCCCATACACTACCAGATAAATGATGACAGATGTATGCCCCTAGTATCTCCTCCTATCGCCCCAGCTCTGGGCAACTGTAGTTAATTGAAAAAGAGGAAAGAGGAAATTGAGTTTGGGATGGAATCAGTTGGAGATGAAGGAAAAATCTAAATAATAGACTTTGATGTTTAGCCTGTCCCAGAGCAGTTGATGGAGTTGGGGCAAGTACTGCGTTGGGGCGGCTGGCAGGGTAATAAATTTGCAGAGCAGTAAGCCAGAGAAGGAGCCTGACTGATGATGATTTGGAACGCGAAAGGAGGAGAAGCCCCGGAAAGATCAGAATGGGACTTCAGGAAAAGGGGAGGCAGCTGCCCTCCACCCCCAGATACAACAACCTCCTCTTCACTGGGCGGGAATATATTGAATCTGATATTGTGCATGCATTGTTTATTTTCTCTCCCTTTTGTTCTCAAGATGAGGGGTTCATAAGAAGTAAGACTGGAATACATAAACATGAATATAATTTTCTTCTTTCAATTTTTTCCTTTCCCATTTGGAGCCCAAACTCAATGTGTCAGCTTAGCAGTCCTCACACAGGGGATATATGGTTAACGGCTACTGTTTCCTGTCACTGTAGTAAGCCCTCTATTTATACTGCCTAATTGAAGGTTCACAGAAACCCCTAAGGTTAATAATGTCATACCCATTTTCAAGATGAGAAAACCAGAACTTGGAGAGGAAAAGGAGGCAAGTTGCCAAAGCCTGCCTGATGAGAAAGCAGCACAACCCAGACACAAACCCAAGTGTGTCCAAAGCCAAAGCCCGTGTACTGAACCCATTTGTGGTCAGCCTCTAAGCTACTGTGGTGCATAGCTAGGGTAACCTTCATTCTTGCTTTGCCCAGGGCAGTCCTCCTTTACACTTTCATCCCAGTTTCCTGCCTGCTTGCCATTTGCCCCAGAAAAATGTTTCCTGGCTTGGATGATGTGGATGTTCTGCACATAACCCAGCTCACTGATATATTGATAAGGTTCACCCCACTGTGGTTCCAGCATCAGGAACAGAGCTGTAGTCCTGAACCCAGGTGTCCAGGGAAGAGACAGTGGCAGTGGGTAAGGTGGGATAATTGCTTCTGGCTGAGCTCTGAGTGCCCACAAGACAACAAAATGATATGCAGAATGTATGGCACCTGCTCTCTTCTCCTTGGTGTCTATTAGCTCAACTTCTCCAGAAATTGGAGAAGGTAAGAGCAAGGAGAGGTGACATGAGCAGGGATGAGAGCAGGGACTCTTGGTTGAGAATTAATCAGTAATTCTGTCTAATTAGATAACTAGGCAATATGTTGCAATTTTCTCTGATTAGTCATGCTGAAACAATAACATATTGGGGAAGGACATTCCTTAGTGTTTATAGTTTGTAGAGTGAGAGAAGTTGTGAGGAACATTTTTGCAACTCTTAACCTTGGCGGAGAAAATGTATAAACATCTGAAGATCTGTCTTAAGGTTTCCACATCAAAGAGTGAAAGCATGCCACATACTTGGGATGTACATGTTGCTCCGGAAATTTGCCTCTAGGGCAGAAAGCAAAAAGGAAACATGGTCTAATCAGAAATTCCATAGGTCTGAGTCTGATGATTCAGATAAAGGTCATGGGTATCTTGTGGGGATAGAGGTGCATTGGGGGTCCCCTCCACTTACCAGCAAAGAGAAAAGAACCTGTACCTGACTCCTAAGTCCCACCCTAATAGCCATACTGGCTGCTCTGGATCAGTACATCAGTAAGATCATGTATATGGGTTTAGTACAGTTTTTGTTTGTTTGTTTGTTTGTTCATTTTAACAGAAATAGTGGATGCTATTTCCTGAGTTGGGGGTAGTAGTGGGTGGCAGAGGTGGGAGCTACATTATATCTTTGAACTGGATTCTATGATAGAGATAAGTCAGTCACTTTTTCAGTGTTTGGAAGAGCTAAGATAGCTAACCTTCTTAAACACTTGCAAGATCATGTTCTGTTACAGGGGTTTTACATGGGTTAATTGATTGAATGTCCTCACTCCACACTCAAAGAGGGTAGGAATTTTGTACTGTCTTTAAAGCAGAGGAAACTAAGATTCCAGTTGGAACATCACCCCTAGAGTTACATCATTCTACATTGCACAGAGTTTGACCTCCCCTGTGGGATAGGTCTGAATAAGATGAGAAATACTTTGAGTTTTCTTGGGCTCAGTTGGGTAATTATTCTTTTAAAAAAATTTTAATTGTACTCAACATTTTGTTTCTAAATTTCCATCATATCTGCATTTCTACTCATACATGTGTAAGTTAGAGGCGTAGTATTGACACTACCTAAAAGTGGAAATAATAAAGAGATTATATACCAGGAATGTGGCAGAAACTTCTTGTTGCCTACCCAATACACATTCTATTTTCCTTCCTTAGATCACTCACTTGGTTTCGGGTGACCATAAGCTCAAGTGAAATAAAATAACAAAAATACAAGTCTACATTTCTCAGATACCTTTGCAATTACATGTGACCACATGACCAAATTCTGACCAAGAGTTATAAATAGATAATTTAAGATGGGTTTTAAGGAAAAGGGAGGCAAGTGCTGCAGGGACATATTCATTATGTATGTCTTTCTTCTTCCTGGTGGCTGGAGTCATCCCAGCCAGCCATCTTACAACTGAATGTGAGGGAAAAAGTAATAGGACTGCAGAAACCTAAAGCTTAGGGTCATTACATCAACCGTGGATCTCTTCAACCTTCAGATCTCTTATTACAAAAGAGAGGATGTCACTAGGGTTAAGTGAGTAAATATTTAGCTTAAGACAATACCTTACACAGTAAGGCTATAAATGCAGCTATTATTTGTTTTATTAAAAGCACTGTCATATAGGTTTCTTATCATGTATAGCTGATATGGTTTGGCTGTGTCCTCACCCAAATCTCATCTTGAATTGTAGTTCCTGTAATCCCCACATGTCATGGGTGGGACTCGATGGGAGGTAATGAAAACATGAGACACTTACCTCCATGCTGTTCTCATGATAGTGAGTGAGTTCTCAGGAGATCTGATGGTTTTATAAGGGGCTTCCCCAACTTCGCTCTGCACTTCTCCTTGCAGCTGCCATGTGAGGAAGGATGTGTTTGCTTCCCCCTTCTGATATGATTGTAAGTTTCTTAAGGCCTCCCCAGCCATGCTGACCTGTGAGTCAATTAAATCTCTTTCCTTTATAAATTACCCAGTCTCAAGCAGTTCTTTATTGGCAGTGTGAGAACAGACTAATACAGTAAATTGATACAGAAAGTGGGGTGCTGCTATAAAGATACCCAAAAATGTGGAAGTGATTTTGGAACCGGGTAACAGGCAGAGGAATGATCTGGAGGGCTCAGAAGAAGACAGAAAAATGTGGAAAAGTTTGGAACTTCCTACAGACTTGTTGAATGGCTTTGACCAAAATGTTGATAGTGATATGGACAATGAGTCCAGGATGAGTTGGTCTCAGATGGAGATGAGGAATTTTTGAGAACTAGAGTAAAGGTGATTCTTGTTATGTTTTAGCAAAGAGACTAGTATCATTTTGCTCCTGCCCTAGAGATGTGTGGAACTTTGAACTTGAGAGAGATAATTCAGAGTATCTGGCAGAAGAAATTTCTAAGTGTCAAAGCATTCAAGAGGAAACAGAGCGTAAAAGTTAGGAAAATTTTGCAGCCTGACGATGCAGTAGAAAAGAAAAACCCATTTTGAGAGGAGAAATTCAAACCAGCTGCAGAAATTTGCATAAGTAATGAGGAGGCAAATGTTAAACACCAAGACATTGGGGAAAATGTCTTCAGGGCATGTCAGAGACTTTCATAGCAGCCCCTCCCACCACAGGCCAAGAGGGAAAAATGGTTTCCTGGACCAGGTCCAGGGACCCTTGTTGTGTGCAACCTTGAGACTATGTTCCAGCTGCTCTGGCCATGACTAAAAAGGGCCAAGTTACAGCTCAGGTCATTGCTTCTGAGGCTGCAAGCCCCAAGCCTTGGCAGTGTCCGTGTGGTGTTGGTCCTGCAGGTGCACAGAAAACAAGAATTTAGGCTGGAGAACTTCTGCCTAGATTTCAGAGGACATATGAAAATGCCTGGGTGTCCAGGCAGAAGTTTGCTGCAGGGTAGAGCCCTCACTGAGAATCTCTGTTAGGGCAGTGCAGAGGGGAAATATCGGATTGGAGACCCCACACTGAGTCTCCACTGGGGCACTGCCTAGTGGAGCTATGAGAAGAGGGGCATTTTCTTCCAGACTCCAGAATGGTAGATCCATGGAGAGCTTGCACCATGTATCTGGAAAAGGTGACTTTTCAATACCTACCTATGAATGCAGCCTGGAGGGGGGTTATACCCTTCAAAGCCTTAGGGGTGGAGCTGCTCAAGGCCATGGGAGTCCACCTTTTGCATAATCCTGCCCTGGATGTGAGACACGGAGTCAAAGGAAACCATTTTGGAACTTTAAAGTTTAATGACAGCCCCATTGGATTTTGAACTTGAATGGTGCCTGTGGCCCCTTTGTTTTGGCCAATTTCTCCCATTTGGAGCAGGTTTATTTACTAAATACTTGTACCTCCGGTGTGTCTAGGAAGTAACTAACTTGCTTTTGATGTTAGAAGAGACTTGCCTTGTCTCAGATGAGACTTTGGACTTGGACTTTTGAATTAATGCTGGAATGAGTTAAGAGTGTGGGAGACTGTTGGGAAGGCATGAATGTGTTTTGAAATGTGAGGACATGAGATTTGGGAGGGGACAGGGACACAGGGGCAGATTGATATGATTTGGCTCTGTATCCCCACCCAAATCTCATCTTGAATTGTAGCTCCCATAATCCCCACATGCCGTGGGAGGGCCCCAGTATAAGGTAATTGAATTGTGGGGGTGGTTACCTCCATGTTGTTTTCATGATAGTGAGTGAGTTCTCATGAGATCTGATGGTTTTATAAGAGAATTTACACATATCCACCTTCTCTCTGCACTCCTCCTTGCTGCCACCATATGAAGAAGGACGTGTTTGCTTCCCTTTCTGCCATGATTGTAAGTTTCCTGAGGCTTCCCCAGCCATGCTGAACTGTGAGTCAATTAAACCTCTTTCCTTAATAAGCTACCCAGTCTCGGGTAGTTCTTTATTAGCAGTGTGAGAATGGACTAATACCATAGCTGAACCTATTAAATGCATAATTTAATATTAGTGCTAAGTGTAGCTAAACAATTTACTAACAATCTAAGAAGTGCTCTGAGGGCAATAACAATGTGTTCCGTAAAAAGATAATTGGTGTTACATGGAAAAACCATTCTGTGGTCAAATAAACTTAAAAAGTCCTGGAATACACACAAAAAACTTATTAGATTTCTCTGTTGCAGTACTTCTTAGAGCTTTTAGTAATTTAATGTGCATTAAGAACATCCAAGTACGAAATTAAGTAAGCAGCATTTTCTGAATTTCTTAAGGCAAAAAGCACTCTTTCTGCACGTTACATGACTGACGTTCTATACAACATCCTTTTTGGAATACTAACTTGGATGTTTTAAAAGATGATTTCCATTTCTAATATGTGCTATCTTTTTTTCTGAGAATTCCTCTACTTACAGAATTCCTGAATGCACTGTATTATTTCATTCCACCATTTTGTTCAAACTGCTCCCTTGGCTTGAGATGCAGATTAAAAAAATTAAAACATTAATCGAGTGCTAGCATTAAATGTGTCCAGCATTATAAGAATATACTTCTAAACTGTTCCTGTTAACTAATGAATAGGATATGCTAGGTCATGATGTGGTAGAAACAGCAGACAATGACTCCCAAATCAATGGCATAATGCAATAGGTATTTACTTGCTTATCATACACAGATAGATCTGGGTGACTCTCCAAGACATCTGTTCTCTATGTGATGACTCAGAGACACAGGTGGCTTTGAACTCATGGCTTTCTCAACAAGTGGCTCCCTCCAAGTTTGCCATGTCAGGGAAAGAGACTTGCCTCAACCTGGAAGTGAAATGTGTCACTTCTTCTCACAGTTCATTGGCCAGAACTAGTCATAGGGCCTTGTCTGACTGTAAGAGAACTGAGCATTTCAGAGACCCATGTGCTGGGACATTGGTGAGCCCACAAAAGATCTATTACAAATTCTATAATTTAGCTGGTATTTATATATTTTATTTTATTGTAAATGAGAAAACTGATGCTTTAAAAAAGTAAGGTAACTTTCACAAGACTACACACCATAGCTCAGGTTTTAATCTAGACCATCTGCCTCTTGGTATCACCTGACCTCATGTATACCAAGGCTGAATTCCTGTAAAAGGCTCCTCTCTACCCATCTCCCTCTTCTGTGAAGACTGTTCAGAAAAGAGCCAAAACATCTAAAAGAAGCAAAAGTGTCTGCAATCTTCTCCCACCCCCACTTCTGTATGATGCCCCTTTACTTTTCACCAACACTTAATGCACATCAACCTTAAAAAAAGAGAAGAAAAAACTGCCCTCAACCCCAACACCTCCCAAGCAGAGACAAGTGACATTCTTCTGCTGCTTTACAGAATAGAGAGAAAACAATGGGTCCCTGTGTAGAGAGTTCTAAGTCTTTTATCTTTCTACAGATTCAACCACAGTATTGATTCTTTATTGACCTAAACTGTCCTAAGCACGGCTGTGGTTTTTTTCTCATATAGTGTATGGGAGAGTTAAGGCAGATACTACTTTAATATTGATTTTTGTGAAAAAGATGCAGGAAAGAGGGCAATTTGTGTCTGCAGTTGCTCTTCACTATAAAAGATACCATTGTTAGGAGCTTATAGCATTATATCAAGGCCCTTAATCTGTAGCAATCTTTTTTTACAACTTAGCAATAGGCTTGGGCAAATGTGTTATTGGTGTTAATGATATTTTGAAGTGAAGCAAATTTGTCAGCCTTTCTAAGTAAACTGTTCAACTTAACTATTTGAGGACTTGCCAGGTTGACGATGAGTGTACAGAAATCTTACAACTTATTTATTTATTTGAAAGTTCATGAAAGAATGTTTTGTTGTATAAACAGTGACAACAATGTTTGTTCAATGAATCTTTGAGGAATGAGAATGATTATATAGGGCTGAAATAAGCCATGCATCTTTCCCTAGGAGACTATTTCTTCTTATTGTAAGAATCAAAGGATTCTGGTTTTTGGAATATCGTTCTGTAATTCAGGAGAGAAAAAGAAAAAAAATCACTCAAGAACCGGGAATTTTATTGGTCAGAATAAAATGGCAGTTAAACTCATGGGTGGGTTTTCATGTTCTTGAGTGAATATCTATTTTTGGAAACTGGTTCTATTTATGTAACAGAAAAGCTTCTGAAAAGGCTTCAATAAAGCCATAAGAAATGGCAGATTTTCTGAATCTGACCAGCTTAATTTGTCTTATTTTTAGCAAGTACATTCAAAATGGGCATTTACCACTCTAAGTTCAGAGAGTTTTTCAGTTATAATTGTGTGGTTTTATTGGAATTATTTGCTTCTCTTCAGGTGGGAATGGCCAGGAAGTCAGTGAGAAGTATGAATTGTGTATCTACTGCACACAGAGCATTCTCCAAGGTAATGGAAATAGAGGGATAGAAGACAATGATGACTTAGAGTCATGGTCCCAGAAAATGATGACAAGGGACTGGTATGGGATGCCAGAGCACCGAGCTCTTTGGGAATACTCTTCTTATGTATAAAAGCTCAAAGGGTTCAACATACGCAAATCAGTAAATGTAATCCAGCATATAAACAGAACCAAAGACAAAAGTCTAGCTAAGCCTGATCATATTAATTGCCAATTCACCTAACTAGCTTCCTTTGTTATAAGTCCATGTCCACCATGGTTACATTTCGTTCTCTAAGGAGGAAAAAGACTGGTTATGTGGAAGAAATCTAAGTTGTGGCATCATTTTTATAGTCAGTAAATGTGTTGGCAATCTTTAAAGCAATTAAATATATTTCTGATTATGGCTAGGCCTTTTCAAGTAGCTTGATATACAGATCACAACGTGGGAATGAGTTGATCATCCAGGCACAATTACTTTTCTTCCAAGCAACAAATATTTCCCTTTGCAAATTGATGTATCAACATTCTGATTAATTTATATACAATTCTAAGAGATAAGTCCTCCATTAGTGCTCACCAGTTTCTGATTCTGCAAGCCTGAGGTGTGTGGTATGAACAGAAATTTCCCATAAGACTGTAAACTCCACATAGGCAATATACTTTCCCCATGGCTTTATTCCCAGTGCCTGAGAGTTCATGGCATATTTTTTGAATGAATGCACAATTCTCTGGAGGAGACAAACTTCTAGATACTCTTCAGGGATGTGCTCCATCTCCACTGCCATCATCACCACTGGTTTCAGTCACATCTGTTTTTCTGCTGTTGTTAGCACTCCTGGGACTAGGTGTCCTGACTTTGTTTTTCTGTCCTTTCATCAGACCATAGCATCAGCAGGAAAGAGAGTGAATGTGCCCTGTAGGCTTGTTCAGACTCAGAAATGACAAAGAAGAATGAGGAAATGGAAGTTCCTGAGTGATTTGGCCTATGGCAGAACTGAAAAGTGGGAGAAATGGGAAATATAGCTATAGGAAAACAAAAATGTTAAAGAGACTTTTCTCTTCTATTTATACTTCTTTTATTACTTTCCACGTGGCATTTGGCAAATAGAGATATAGATCATTTAGGCTGAATCTTACGAAATTGAAATTCAGGAAGGAAGATAAGTATATGAAAAACTAAAAGATATCAGTTTGATTTGGTCATACAGTACCTTCAGCCAAATGCTGAGGACCTTAAATAATGACTGCTCTTTGACGAGAGAACAAGAGGTGAGAGTATACAAACATTTTTGCTAGATGTATGAATCTGAAGAAAATGAGAGAAGGTTGGCCAGGCACAGCAGCTTATGCCTATATTCCCAGCATTTTGGGAGGCTGAGGAAGGAGGATTATTTGAGGCCAGGAATTCAAGACCAGCCTGGGCAACATAGCAAGGCCCTGTATCCACAAAAATATTTTTTTAAAAATAGCCTAGCATGGTGGCACGTACCTGTAGTCCTAGCTACTCAGGAGGCTGAGGTGGGAGGATGGCTTGAGCCAAGGAGTTCAAGGATGCAGTGAGCTACAATCACACCACTCATCACTGCACTCCGGCCTGGGCAACAGAGCAAGACCAAGACTCAAAGAAAACAAAAAAAGGGAAAAAGAAAAAGCCCAAAGTCAAACAAGGTAGGAGATAGTTGAGCATGCTTTAGCCTTGAGCCTAGATGAACAGCCACAAAGAGTTTCAAATGGAAGATTTATTAATAGTAGAGAAGGAAGAATTCATGTATCATTATTCTAAACTAAATGATAGAGAAGAGTATCTAAAATATATTCTTCTCAAGGCAACTAAGAGATGATTTTCTTAAGATAATTTCAACTTGTTATATACTGGAAATCTCACAAAAATTCTCTTCAAAGGGGCATCATAACATAATCTTGCAAAGGAGTTTCATATGTAGTGCTGAGACAGAGAGATGGAGAGAATTCAATCTAAACTTACTTGTGTTACGTAACTTCTCTCAAATAAGCAGCCTACTTCATATCTGACTTAGTTCACAATATGTAGAGAAACAATGGGAGCAAAATGATCATTACTATTCTTACTTCTTGAGAACAACCTTATTTGTAGAATTGTTTCATACTAATGTTATTCTCCTAACACTCAATGTTATTCACCTAACATTACACTGTGGTGTTTCTGTTTGCTGAAGCTGTAGTATGGTGAAAATAAAATTCTTAGACTTGGTTGAAAAAAAAAAAGGAAGAGTACCACCATGGATGAACCCTTACATAAAACCCTACCATTTTATTTGGGATCTCTGAGATCCCAAATAAAACTCAAAGAAAACAGAAATAACACCCAGGTGAGACTGGCAAACCCTAACAATATGACTACATAAATGCTTAAATTCTTTTTTCTTTGAAAAAGTGACAGATTCTCAATAATTATGTGTCAATGAAAGAAGGAAGGAAGACTTCAAACACATCCACTTAATGTACATCTGCAATCTAAATATAAATATAAAAAGAAAGGGATACAGATGTCAACCATCATGTAGAAAGTCTCAGATATTCACTCCTAACAGCTATTCTGTAAACAAGTTCTCGAACACAGGATCAAAAGACATTGGTAGGCCATTAGTTTGTGAAGATAGTTATGGAAATAGTCTTTATCCTTAGCATGTGTGCCTTTCAATTAATAGAAATTTGTAGAAGAATTCCTTTGGGAAATTGCATATCTCAATTCTGTAATGATATAATTACTAGCACAATACACGAACACTTCTGCTTACAAATATTTCATCCATCTAAAGAGATAAGTTTTAAAAGATTTGAATAAAAATAACTTGCTAAAAATAGTGATTCTGTTCATCTGTCCTTACTTGTTTTTTATTACAAATGTGTGTTTACATATAGATTAATGAAAGCAGAGTAAATCTAGGGAAATAAAAGTCATTCATACTCCTAACATCCAGAGATACTATGTTACACACAATTTGTAGTCTGATTTGCTCACATCATATAACCCATTCCCCTTATTCTATTTTTTTCAGAAACATATTTAACAAATACAAAATAACCTATTGTATATATTGGACTCAATCATATCACTTTGCTATGAGATTTCTAGCAGTGACATAATTGAGTTGATGATAAACAGCTTTATGTACTGTAACTTATATTAGAAAACTCTTTTCAAAATACTGAGGAAAATTTACTCTGGTCAACAACATATGAAAAAGCCTCCTTAACCACATGTGTATAAACATTAAATTTTTTTCTTTTCTCATTTTTTTTTTGTAAATTTAATAGAAATGCAAACAAAACAAAACAAAACAAAAACAAAATGATAGTCTACCAACTTGTTTAAATTTACCTTTCTTCTTTGATAGTCAGATAAAAATTTTTCCATGTTTCCTGGCCATTTGAATTTCCTCTTTGGAAATTGCCATCCCCTAAATGTTGTATTTGTTTTGATGACTCAGTTTTCTTTCTAGTTTGAGTTGTCATATTTGTGGGCCTTCCTCTCTTGTTTGTTGCTTGCCTTTGACTTCGTTTATTTGACATGTAAAAGTTTTATATCTTTTGGTTAGCATAAACATTTATTTTAAGTTTTTAGAAGTCATGTCTGCATAGTTCTAAGTCCCTTGAAAAATAAAGAAAAAACATATTTATAGTCAAAAATTTGGATGCAATAATAATGCTATGTCACAGATCACAGTAGTAAATATCATGGGATTTGGATTAAAAACTAAGAAATCCAGTTTAGTCTTTTATTAGCTTTTTGATATTGGCCAGTAACATAATATATAATTTAAAAGATATTTTTGAGGATTAGGATGGTACATGCAGATTATCTAGCACCTGTGTAGCTAGTCTATAGTAAGCATTCACTGATTGACCTAAATTAAAATTATTCTTAATATTTAATGAGCTTTTTCTTCTCATGTGACTAAACATTTACCTTAGAAATGATGTCTCTCTGCACAGTGAGAAAGCCAATTCAGGACTTTCTAAACAAATCTTTCACTGAATAGAAGATCATTATTTCAGATGGAGCAGGCAAATAAGCAAGACCAATATTCCTCAGTATCATACCACTATATTCTTGTGAAGATAAATAATGCACTTGGTGAAAAATACAAAAATCGATTTATAATGGCATTTTATGTGTTATCTTCTTCTATATATCATGCTTCCATATTTCTGCCTCAGTATAATCTAGTTGGGAATAGTAATGTAATAGTAGTAGTAGTAGTAGTAGTAGTAGTAGTAGTAGTAGTAGCAGCAGCAATAATAATTCATTGATTTCTAAATACTGTATATGCCTGATGCTGTTTTAAATACTTTGCATGTATGATTTTCTTAAATCCTCAAAACAATCCCATAAGGTATATAATTATGACCCTAGTATACAAAGAAGAAAATGTAAACAGAAAGGTTCACACAGTTAGTAAACTTCCTGTACTTGTTTTCTAGAACACCGTAACAAAGTACCACATGCTAGGAGGCTTAAACAATAAAAACATATTTTTCTTACGGTTCTAGAGGCTAGAAGTTCAATATCAAGGTGTCAGCAGGATTGGTTTCTTCCAAGCCTCTCTCCTTGGCTTGTAGGTGGCTGTTTTCTCCCTGTGTCTTTATATGGTCTTCCCTTTGCATCCATCTGTGTCCAAATTTCCTCTTTTAATTTAATTTAATTAATTTATTTTGTAAGACAGAGTCTAGCTCTGTCACCTAGGCTGGAGTGCAGTGGCACCATCTCGGCTCACTGCAACCTCCACCTCCCGAGTTCAAGCAATTCTGCCTTAGCCTCCTCAGTAGCTGGGATTACAGGTGTGCACTACCAAGCCTGGCTAGTTTTTTTATTTTTAGTAGAGATGGGGTATCCCTATGTTGCCCAGGCTGGTCTTGAACTCCTGACCTCAGGCGATCCACCCACCTTGGCCTCCCAAAGTGCTGGGATTACAGGCGTGAGCCACTAGGCTCAGCCAAATTTCCTCTTTTTATAAGGACACTCATTATATTGAATTAGGGTACACACTAATAACCTCATTTAAACTTAGTTACCCTTTAAAAAATTGTGCCTCCCACTACAGTTCCATTCTGAGATCCTGGAGACTAGGGCTTCAATATGTAAATTCTTAGGGCACACAACTCAGCCCATCATCCTTCCAAAGTAGTCAACTTCATATTCACATGTCAGATAATGGGCACTCTGGCTCTCGGGCCGTATCTTTTTCTTTTTCTTTTAGTTTTGAAAAAAATTCAGACTTATTGAAAAAGTTACAAAAATTGTTCAAATAATTCCCATATATTCTTCATAGAGATTCCCCAACATTGTCATTCCATCATACTTGTTTTATCATTCTCTGTATATACGTAACAGTACAGTTTATCAAAGTTAAGAAATTTTCATCAACACAATACTATTATCTAATTCTCAGAATGTAACAGAAGTGTATCAATTATCCCACTATTGTCCTTAATAAAGAAAGAAAACCAAAATTTTGTTATGATCCAAGTTACCATATTTCTTAAATCTCTTTTGATTTTAAACATACCTTCAGTCTTTTATAATTTTTGTTTTTCATAACTCTAACAGTTTTGAAGAACATATGACTAATATTTTCTAAAGTGTTCTTTGATTTGAATTTGCTGATATTTCTTCATAATTAGATTTTGATCATGCATTTTCGGCAATAATTTTACAGATGAGATGCTATATCCTTCTCAGTGCATTGTATCAGTAGGCACATGATATTAATTAACCCCCATACTGGTGATACTAACTTGACTACTTGTTATGGTATTATCTGCCAGGTTTCTGTACTGTAAAATTACTATTTTCCATTTGTAATAGTACTTGATAAGTGTCTTGGGAAAGATATAGACAATATATAAGCCCTGTTTCTCATCATAATTTCACCTCCCAGTTTTGGCATTCATTGATATTTTCTGTCCAAAATAATTATTATGGTGAGTTTTAAAATTCTATAATTTCTTCTTTATCTATGGATTGGAATTCTGCTGTATGAAGGATATCCCCCTGCCATTTATTTATATCAATGTTTATACATGGATTATTATTTTAGTCTATGGGGGATAATCTCTTATTATCATTATTTTGTTGTTTAAATTGTCTTGAATTTGGCCAATGAAGGCCACTTCGTTTCTTCTATATAGTTTTACATGTCTCATTATTCTTTAGAACTTTCACAATTTTTTGCACAAAAGATGCCCCACAATCATTTTGTACTCTCAGGTGTCAGCCCTAGAATTATATTTATCTATCCCTTCAAGGACTCATAATTTCCTTTACTTATTTAAAGAAAGATCTGTTACTGAGGTGTAACTGATTCTAAGCCCTCTTATAAAAGAACTAGAAAATATGTTTGCATAAGCATATCTATACTGAGTCTGTCTATCTATCTATCTATCTATCTATCTATCTATCTCTATCATTTGTCTAAATTGATAAACATTTAAACATGTTAATATCTGCATTTTAAGTTGTGAAGACTGTCATTACTTTATAGTCCTTCTAAATCTATGCTTAAAATAATTTAATATCCTTCTGTTAAAATTGTTCAACTTTAATTTCCAAGATTTTCAGTGTGTTTTCCTGACTTTTAATCCTGGAGGTTAATACCAGATGGTGACATCATAAATCTAGGATTACGAGTACAGAAAAGCAACATTTCAAAGGGACTACAGAGGAAATTATTGGAAAACCTATAGAAGGAATCATGGTCTTCTCAATCCTTTTTGATTTGCAATTATGTAAGTATCTAGGGCATATATATTACTACCATAATCATATCAAATCTGATATTTTAGAATTACTAATTCCTTGGAGGCATAGATGGCTGAGGGTCAGGTTCTGTTACAGATCTGATCTCAATTCCATACTCAATAGAGCTTTATGCACTAGATCAGGGATTGGCAAATTGCAGCCACACACATTCATTAATGTATTGTCTATGTCTGCTTTTCTGTGACAACGGCAAAGTTGAGTCATTGCTACAGACTGTAGGACTTGCAAAGCCTGGAATATTTATGGCCTGGCCCTTTACGGAAAAAGTTTACTGACTCCTGTACTAGATATTTCTGAGCCCTAGCATTGATAAGGTTTTTGTTGTCATAAATATGTACACACACTCATGCACACCACTGCAAGGCAATGACATTAAGAGACACTTTATACATAGTGCTAGATGAGAAAAAAATACTGCCAATGGCTGGCTCCATATAATATTGATGCATTGAGTTGGCATGAAGGTCTCTTCTTAGATTTCAAAGTATGCTATACCAGACAGTTCATCAGATTAGTCTGCCTATTCATTCTGTGTGGCATGCAACCTCTTTGATAATTGGGTAAATAAATGTGAGCGTCCATATATGGAAGCCCGTGTCAATTCTGTATGACTTATCAGTTTGACTTTGTGGTGCTGTTAGAAGTTGAACTTTCGTATTTTTACGAATATGTCTGCATTTCTCATTAATTATTTTGAGACCTAAAGAGGAAGGGAGACATTCTGTGGAAAGACTATGAACACAATACTAAGTTACAAGCTGTGTGGAATGGTGTGATGTCTGCTGGTAGTGCCAAATTACTGCATGGTTGATCCACTTGCCAAAGTCAATATGAATGCTGAAGCAACCCAATCTCCCTTTGTTCCACCCAGAATCATACATAGAGAGCTATGAATGCCAGCAATATACATTTAATGCTGGCTTATTCTTATTTATATCGGTCATTCAAAGGAAAGAATCTTGATGCTGACTTTTTTTTGGGGGGGTACACCTTTTACTTTGTGGTGAATTAAAAATATTGAGGCTACGCCTCCAAGCTTCCATGACCCCAATCTTTGTCCCATGTCTCTCTGAACATTCTATGGGTGCTATGAAATAGTCTTTCTGGAGTCAAAATATTCTGTGTCAAAAATCTATCCTTCTTTGTTTTCTGATGACTCAGGTTGCTTCTTACTTTGTGCACCTATTCAGATGTATTATGTTTTTATGTCCATTTCTTTTACCTGCCATAAAGCACCATCACTGTGCTGCCGGCTAAGCTTTTTGTCTTAGGGGTGGTAAGAAGAACACACACAAACACAGGCATCAAGGTTAACTCTTTGACTGCTTGAAAGCAACACTTTCTAGACCTGTCTGAGATTCACATTTAGAAAGTGACAATCTCAGTTTTACAAAACAAGACTTTTTAATCTGTCCTTAGGTCAGTTCCCAAGAACCATGAGTTCCGTAGGTGAAAACTTCGTTTTCTCCTATTATACATTATTAATCTTAAAGGACTGCAGCTTTTAAATAACTAGAAGCAAACACTGCAAGACTGTAAGAAAGTAAGAATGCTACTTTTTTATATAATTGTAGTGGCAGTCTTCCAAATATATTTTAGCATGCAGATATCTATTATTAGCTCTCTTTTTAATATTAATGCTATTGCTATTTTCTGTTTTGTGCTTTGCCCACAAGTCTTAATACAAAATACACACTATCCAAATCATCTGAGTGTCTCTATCTGCAAGTCCACTAATACTGAGTGGCACTTATCATTCATGGTCTTTCCACTCCTACTTAATGAACCTCATACCCCTGAGAATGTTCAAAGATGAAACCTTTTAAAAAATGTTATTTTATCCCAGAGTTTTTGCACCTTTGAACCACCAAATCTAATCTGAAACACTTGAGGCCAGATATTTTTCAGAATTAAGGATATTTTAAAGTTTGGAAAGATGCATACAGAATGTACTGTGTATATTAAATATTATAATAACCTTGGTAGGGTCTGGGACAACTCCCTGTAATCAAAGAAACCAAAATTTCTGTAGTGAATCATATAAATATTTCCTAGTGGTATAAATAAATAGAAACTATAAATAACCTTATATCAATTCAGACAAGTTTATACCATTGATGCCAAAGGATTTCAGGTCAGTTCAGGTTTTGCTGTCAAATACTTTTCAAAAAACTTTAGATTTGGGCATTACAAATAAGAAATTATTGATCCATACCAGGGGTCAGCAGATTTTTAATATAAAGGGCCAAAGAATAAATAATTTAGGCTTTGCAGGTTACACTGTCTCTGTCTTAACTATCAAACTCTGCTCTTTGTCCCTTAGATAATATGTAAATGAATGTGACTGTGTTCCAATAAAACTTTATTTACAAAAACAGACTATGGGTTAGATTTTGCCTGTGGGCCAGATTTTGCCTGTAGGCCATAGTTTGCCAAGCTCTGATCTAGACTATCTTTATTGTTTTTAATTATGTACCTTGTGTATTAAATACAGTGCCTAGTTTGTAATAATTTCTTTGAATTAACATTTTTGAGAATGGGAAGACTTCTTTGAAAAGGGGAAGAGATTTCTATGGCTTGTCATCTCTATTCAACTACCTCTTCTTAATTTCACAATACAAAAGTGCATAAAAAATAGTACATAACTCTGGAATAGTACCTAGATCTGAGTGTGATCTAGAATATAATTTGTCATTGACTTCATTGTTAATATTATGTGATGTTAACATTTAAAAACATGGAGTAGCTAGGATCTAGTGGTGTCTGTGATTGCTGGGTTAGTGATCCTAAAGAAAAATGAAGGTTTTCAAGCTTGACTTTAACTTTTATTGTTCTGTGGCTGAAAACACCAGATTGAGCATTTGTTTTCTTAGTATTCTGCTTGCTTTGTTATGTGTTTATTCAATTACAAATGCCAAGAGAAAGTATATAGTTGAACTAAAACAGATGAACAAATTGTAAACTGTTCATAGGAGTTTGTGTTTTTGTCAACATAATACGGAGCAAGACTTTGCTGGGTCAGATTTGAAGGGCTCCTTTGAATAGGCTTGTTCTCTTGGTGTATGCTATCTGGAACTTCTTAACAGAGTGAGATCAGATAATACAGCAGTATTCACTATAGATGGCCTCCCAGGGTGTATTAGTCTGTTCTCTCACTGCTATAAAAAATCCTTGAGACTGGGTAATTTATAAAGGAAAGAGGTTTAATTGGCTCATAGTTCTGCATGGCTGGGGAGGCCTCAGGAAACTTATAAACATGGCAGAAGGGGAAGCAGGCACATCTTACATGGCGACAGGCAAGAGAGAGGAGTGGAAACTGCCACTTATAAAACCATTAGATCTCATGAGAACTCACTCACGATCACAAGAACAGCATTGGGGAAACTGGCCCCATGATCCAATCACCTCCCACTAGGTTCCTCCCCTGATATGCGGGGATTACAATTTGAGATGAGATTTGGGTGGGGACACAGAGCCAAACCATATCACAGGGTGCTAATAAATTATGGGCTCTCAATAGCTGATGGATTGATTATTTGAATGAGATTCAGCTTAAAGGACACAATTATACATCTAAGAAGTGGGGAAAAAAAAATACTCTCAACAAACTCAACCATGAAAAGCTGATTCTTTAGTCCAGATGTGTGAAGCAAATAATTGAGACCACCTTAAGGATATGATGATATTTTTGCGAGTTATCTGCTAAAGCTGACTGAGCAATGACCCACACTAAACATGGTGTATATTTAGGCATCTTTTCATAACTGTTGCATATGCTTTCTTAAGATGACTTGCTGCCTGCGTGTGGGGAGCTGGCTTCATGACTGGTCTTATGAGAATCTGGACCAGATTTTATAATTTGAGGGACAATAATTTTTCCTCATTGTAGTGATAACCTTTCAGAGCTTGATAAAATTTAAACAATCCTTAAGGGTATTTTGTTCTTTAGGAGTCCCTTCTGCATCTTGAGGATATTTTTTTCATAGTGCTCCTCATATGGCTTCATACTTTGACTTTCATGCTAGAAAATTAGCTTTTTGAGAGCAGGAATAGGGTATTTTTATGTCTGTAATCTCAGCTTCTCTGCTGGTACCTGAGATAGGATACACACTAGACTTTAGAATAAACAAATATGTATTATTAACATCCAAACATATTGTAATGACAATCGAAAGATAACCTAGATTAAGGCAATGAGAAATAATATTGGCACTTGTAATTGGAATGGTAGTAGGGAAAAGGAGGACAGTTTGAAGGATAAAGTCATTTCTGTTGCTTTAAGCAGATTTGACTTGGCCAACTGTAAAGGAAACTATAACAAGAAAAAAATGATTATGGTAGTAATTTCTGCTTAATTTATCCTAGATTTAACCTGGTTACTAACTGATTTGATTATATAAAGAGACAAGAAACTTACATCATCGATTTATCTTTAAGGACTTTTTACTTAGCAACTGAAAAAAAGGAGAGTCACTTGAGCTTAGCAATCACCTGCTAAGGTACAAAAAGAAACTGGAGTTAGGAGGACCAAGCACAAATAAGGAAGACAATGGGATGTTTCTACATAATGTAATTATTGGCTGAAACAATAGTCTATTAAGATGCTACAGGTATAGATTGTACTATATTCTGTTTCCTTTTCTAGTCTGAACAAGTCAGAGAGACAATCTCCTGCCTCTCTTCCATCCCATCTGGAAACAAGGCCCATGTAGCAAGCAGACAATGACATCTACCCAGCTGCCAGGACTGTGCAATGAATGAAGCAGCCCCTCAAAAAACTCTGAATGGATTGCCAATTTTTATTATGTTTAAGGCAGGCAGTAATTTCAGTTTTCAATTCTACTAAGTAATAATAGTTATTAATTAGTAAATTAGGCCACTGGGTTCTAGAGGTGAGCTAACAGAATGATTAAAAAGGAGAGAGAAAATTCACAGATAATGCTCAGGTTTCATAGAAGCCTGCCACGATTGAGAGTTTATGTTTGTACATCTCTTCAGAATGGATTGCTGCACTTAAGAGCAACTTACATTGCCTACAGTGCTGTCTGTTCAGTAATTGCAGCAAAGTGAGGTACTGCACCATACATTGTCATAAAGATGTCAAGAAATGAAGGGAGATGTTCGAGGGCTCAGCTTCTAATACTTACATTTTAAATCTGGGGGCATTAAATCTAGGGAGGAGAATCCCTCAGATTTCCCCCCACCCCACATCAACAAAAGGCTTAGACATTTCCTGAGTAAAGGCTTGACATCAACCCTAGGGAGGATTTCTGGACTCCAGGTAGGTATAATTCATTTTGTAGGCTAATTTTTGAGCTTTATGTCTCAAACATGATAGCCTTCATAGAGGTTTGTGGACTATGATTAAAAGTACTTTTCATGGCTGTACCTGGATAATAAGAAAATCCCTGAAATATCATTTAAAACTCCTTAAAGACTTGAAATGCTAAAACTGAAGTTTATCTTGCAGGGCTCCAGATGGGCAAAAATGCAGGTAACATATCTTATGGCTGTTGGAGTGAATTTCTGATACTAAAAGAAGTAGTTGAAAAGTGTGAAAATGAGTCCAACTGATTCTGAAGATACAAAATAGTAGCAATTTGCTGGAGTTAAATGTGATTTATAAAAAACTGTATGGAGGCAAACCAGATCTATGTATGAATATAGACTATTTCTATAATGGCAAAGTGAATTAAATCATTAAGACTGATCCCTGGCTACTCTTTTTAAGAAAAATAGCATATTCTTATTCTTCTATTAAAATTAGCTATCTGCATGAATTTTGTTGAAATAAAAAATTGATCTATTTTACTATGCTTTTATAGGAATCAGAAATAGGTATTTCTCAAGACTTTAAGACAAATTTCTCATCCAATTGTTCTTTCCTTCCGAATACCCTCTCTCTGCCTTATCATTTTTTGTTTCCTCAATAGAGATTGGTGGTTGAGGGTTTTTTTTGTTCCCCTGCCCTGATTGTTTTCCTTTTCCTTCTGCTTTTAAAAAATTTTCTTTGAATACTTGCCTTTACAGTTAAAAATAATACTTGAAATAGTGTTTTTTTAGTCCCACAGAAACTAGATTAAATGTTTGGCGTCACTACTCACTAGCCATTTTCAACTTGGGAAAATTGATCAACCTCTGAGTTTTCCTTTCCTCATCTGTGATGGGGGAAATGTAATACTTACCTTACACAGTGGTTTTGAGTTTCTCTGATGCCCAAAAGACTTGTTCTTGGAGTAAAGAAAGGAAAAAAAAATGGAGCTGCTTAGTTGGCACGTAGACAAAACCTTTTTACTGGTATTAGTATTAAACTAGATCAACTAAGATGCAATCTTTCTAGAGGTAGATAGATTTAGTAGCTATGAACATGGAGATTGAGTATTTAACTGTGAAAGTTGGCACTTTGTAAGTATTCGAAATATATTAATTTCTTTCCCAAATCCCTGACCCTATTCTCATCTCAGACGTATACACACATACATGCGTGCGTGCACACACACACACACACACACACACACACACAGCCTTACATCTAATCTGTGTCTTTAGGTGTGGGTGGCTTCAGGACCTCCTGTCTATGCTTACCTATCTCTACTTTCTAGATAAGGTGTAAATTTCCATCTTATGCCATGTGACCCCATTCTATTATTTTCTTTTTATGTTAATTCATTAGGAAATCTTATTTGCCATGACAATGAATGTTAGGCTGTCCCCCTGAGTTTTGTTGTTTGGAGCCTTCATCTGATTTTGAGTCTAATATACAAAGAATGTAAGAATCAAACAGTAAATTTCCATTGGTGGAAGACAAGATTAAACACCTACTTAGAGAGAATGTTTTAAGATGTACTGGAAAGGGGCAGAGATTGGGAAAAGAAAGAGGATTGACAGTGTTAAGTGGAAACAAGATTTTAAAATAAGATTTGAAATAAGTTCATCCATGTTCATCATAAAAGGTCAATCGAATTTTGTTTTTGAACAACCAACTAACCAACCAACTAACAAAAAAAAAAAAGAAAGAAGAAAAGAGAGAAAGAAAGAAAGAAAGAAAGAAAGAAAGAAAGAAAGAAAGAAAGAAAGAAAGAAAGAAAGAAAGAAAGAAAGAAAGAGAGAGAAAGAAAAGCAACACCAAAATAATTTGTTAAGGAGATCATGAAACTAGGAGATCATGAATATTTGAACATCAATCCTCTGCTCATCAACTGACAAGGAAAAACAAATGTCTCTGTTTTTATCTAAGGAGATGACATGTAAATTTCTAATAATTCACACAAGGCTGTGAAGGAAAGTTTAGCAAAGAACATGACTAGATTGGAAAAGCATTTGAAGGTTAAGATACTCTCTGGGAGTTTCTTGTTCAGGCATCGCTATCACTGAACTTTTCTGCCTTTAAGGGTTTGTAATATTTAAATTCAAATTATTCCATCTCTAAAGATACTCAGTGATATTTCTTTTTTGACCACCAGCACAAGGCAGTTTTCTTTTTCCTGTCCCCTCCCATCATCACCTATAACACAGCAGTGAGCACAGAGCACAGCCTGGAGCTTTCATTCAAGGTCATCTCACGCCCACCATGGTGAGACATTTCGATAACTTGGAATTATTTTAACTAGATATGTTTGTAGCTGTCAGACTCCGATCTACATGGTTCATGGAAGCTCAGTTTCTTTTCTCTATTAATAGCTCATTGAGCAAACATAGTATGCCAGACTATATATATATATGTATTTTTCAATAAACTCTGTGATCCTGAATATCCAATAAAAAATGTTTCTATTATCTTTGCCTGTTTGCATTTCAAAAACTGTAAAAATGCATTGATTTTTAGACAATTATTGGGGCTTATAGAACTTATCCTCTTGCTTAGATATGACTTTTAGAATTAACAGGTTCATCATTTGTCCCAGGGGGAGTTTTCATGTTCCTGGACAGAAAAGGGATATTATGGGTTATGAAAATAACTCTGTCAAATGTAATACAAAATACTGGGTGAAAATCGACAACTGCAGCCAAATATCTGAAGGTGTGATCTACATGAAGCCATGTATAAAACATTCAAGAATCCTGATAAGCTGTCTTCTTAAGGTTTCTTTATATTTCATGACTTGTATCCGGTACTTGATTATATTATCAATTAAGCTATTGCACCAAGTAGAATATGTACTCAACCCCTAATAGACACAGTGGGCAAAACAAAGACATTTTGAGGCATTTTCCATGTAACTGAGAAAATAAGCTTTACATAGATGAAACAATTAGAAAATTAGTTAGTGACTAATTGGTATTGGAAGGGATAAATCAAAGTGGTATGTTAATAACAGGGAATAACTTCATGAAGGAGAAGGATTTAAAGTAAAGGGCTTGTATTTAAATAGAGATAAAAAGGGATTTGGCTACATTTCATTGTGGGCAAATAGCAAGAGAAGTATAGAAATAGAAATGGACAATGAAAGTCAGTTTAACTAAATGGGAAGTGAGAGTCGGCAAGAAGTAGGAATAATTTGGATAGTTAAGAAGAAACCAATTTCTGGAATATCTTGTAAGTCAGCTAATGAAATTTGAGATTCATAAAATGGATAACAGGAAGTCTTTGCAATACATGTTTTTCAGGAGTGATGTGCCATTCTATAAAAGTACTATTTCTGTAGTATTGCTCTGACATCACATGCCAGTGTGTTACGACTCTCATCTCTGGTTCTGGGCAAATTATATGGCAAGGTACAGAAAGAATGCAGAAAATATTTATGGAACCTTCACTATTCTTTGGAAAACTTTGTGGAAAATGAGAATGGGAATGGGAATCGTACAAGAAAATAGAAAATCATAAAATGTTCTGGGAACCAAAAAAATGGGAAATGAGAATTCTGGAAAGTACACGTTGGTAATCTCCGTATCAATTTCTTAGAATTTCAGAATCAATTTCTAAATTCCCAAGTTGTGAACAAAAAGAAAAAAATAATCTGAGTATTGACATTCACACAGGTCCACTAAAAACAAGTGATGACAGATGAGACATTTTCATTTTTGATAGCATTCATGTCACAGAGTGAACCCCAAAATTGGGTTTCAGCATTGGAAGCCATGTGGGTTCTTGACCTTGTGTGGAAGGAATTCAAGAGCAAGTCTATAGAGTGAAGTGAAAGCAAGTTTCTTAAGAAAGTAAAGGAATAAAAGAGTAGCTACTCTGCAGTCAAAGCAGCCCGGTTGGCTATTTTTATGGTTGTTTCTTGACCACTTGCTAAACAAGGAGTAGACTATTTATGAGTTTTCCTGGAAAGGGGCTGGTAATTTCCAGAACCGAAGTTTCCTCTACCTTTCAGACCATAGAGGTTAACTTCCAGATGTTGCCATGGCATTTGTAAACTGTCATGACCATGGTGCTGTGGTAGTATCTTTTAGTGTGCTGATATTATACTTAACACATAATGAGCAGTGAGGAAGACCAGAGATCACTTTCGTTGTCATCTTGATTTTGGTGGGTTTTGACCAGCTTCTTTACCATATCATGTTTTATCAGCAAAGTCTTTGTGACCTGTACCTTGCAAAATCAATCCTGCCACACTCCTATCTCATTACTATGGCATTAGGTCTTATAATTTTTGTTAATCTTGTGTTGTTGAAAAGGGTCTGATATGTGGTAGGTGCTTAATAAGCAAATGTTGCATTGCTGTTTAAATATATAAGTCAGAGGAATAGATTTGTTTAAGTCTAGATTTGTCAAAATTTCTAGTAATACTCTGTGAGAGAAGACAAAGAAGTGTGTAGAAAACAATGCTATAGTTAGATCGACTCATTCCTTGTTGATTAGCCATAATGTTTTGGTTAATAAATTGATACCAATTGAGGAGGTCATCTTCAACATCTTCAGTGCCAAAGAACAAACTATGTTCTTGCTTCCATCTCCCAATATTTCTATTAAATCTTTCTATGTTGCTAAAAAATGGAATGTATATCACATTTGTCTAGGTGACACCAACTTGTGAGGCATGGCTATACATTTGTTGACAGATTCAGGATGAAAAATTCTAAACAGGTTGAAGCAATGACTGCCCCGCTACCGCCACCAAATAGTTAAATATATAACTTGAAGTGAAGAGTATGATTGGGCTGCAAAAGGAAAGAGAGGAAGGAAAGCTTCAGGGTGGGCAAAAGGATTAGCTCAGAAAGTTACCTCCCAAGTCAGGGACAAGTCTGGGATTCATATAAGGGCTCACACAGAAAGGAAGGAAGATTTCAGATAAGAGACATGCCAATTAATTATGTAGTATCATTTTTCTTTCTGGAGATGGAGGTGGAGAACCCAAAATTGTCTCTATTAAAGTGGCCACTGTGACTTGTTGCCATGAAGCCCACTTTACACCCCTGTTCATTTCTTAAGTGGAGTTGTTCTCTGTTCAGAATTGATTACTATATAAATAATTGAAGCTCCCCCAATGTGAGGATTAAGAGAAGGAAGCTCCAACTGTGTCCCTTCCCATTAGCTACAGGAAGGCATACGTTAGAGGCATGAATTGGTTGAATACAAATGAAAGCCATTTGCATTGACTCCAGGCACTCTTTTTCTATCCCTCTATAAACAAGGGTTGGTTCCAGGCTGTCTTTTAGCAGGTGAATGTCTTCCCAGGGTGGTCGAAGGAAATTTGTCTTTTCCTGGTGAACTAGCGCTAGGTCATCCTCAAAGCCCACTCTCCTGATTGAGAGTCCATTGTCACATTACCGGATAGTTTATTCAAATGTTCTCCATTCCCCTGTAGCAGCACTCCCTGTCATTTTGGAAATCTTTCCCTAGAACATACTTTGTTTCTGAGTCCCAAAGATGTCCTGAGTTTCCTTGTATTATGGCCCATCTCAATCTGCCCTTTAAGAAATATCTCAGGACTGTGCTCAGTAACTCATTCCATTATACCAAATCTAACCATCTTCTCTCATTCTCTCAGGGTTTCATGGGTTGAATGGCTATCTAATTAAAAAAAGTAAATCAATGAAATCCACCCTCTCCACATATACCATTCTCCAGTACGTTCTGCTTTAAAAGAACAATGATGCAGCTCTGCGTGGCAGGACGCTTCTTTATAGTCTTAATAAGCTAGCCCTTTAACAAGTTGTGCTGTGGGGATGGGGATCAAGAGGGGTAGCAATACCTAGAACAAATATGGCACTTGGTGAGCACTCAGTAAATATTTGTCCAATAAATCAATTATGATTCCTATGCTATTCAGCCCCTTCACCCATGTGAACTGTGACTAATTTCCTTACTAGTTTTCCTAATAATCGTTCACACTAATATAAATCTTAATTTCTTTTTTCAGAAAAAGCTTTCTCCTTAGAAAGTTATCGTAACTTTTATCTTCCCCAATGTGAAGCAGTTGCCTAAACATAATTTTTCTAAAAACATTTGACTGTTTTCTGGGCCTAAATAAAATTTCAAATCTATAACACATTCAGGAGAGATGGTCTCACCTCCTTGCTCTGATGGAAGGAGTGCTGAGGCGTCCAGTCTATCCCACTAGGCTAATAATGGTGGTCATTTATTATGCCCCACTCTGTGCCAGTTACTGCACAAGGTGCTTTATACACATAATTGATTTAACCGTTAAAACAATCCTATTGGGTAGGATTGGGTAGCATCCTGATTTAAAAGATAAGGAAGCAGTTTTCTAAATGCCTCACCCAAGTTCACATAACTAGGTAAGCAACAGAGTAAGGGTTAGAAACAAATGATCTGACATTTTGATGTTCCCAAGAGAGCAGTGGATCTAAGCCAGGGTGCCTGGATTCAATCCTGGCTCTGCCACTTACCATCTGTGAATTCTGTCAACACATGTAACTCCATTGCACCTCAATTTTACTAAGAGTAAAATGTGCAGGGTAATATATTTATCCACAGAGTTGTCCTAGGATTAAGCTACTTGCTTCATGTAAAATACTTAGAATAGTGTTTGGAACATACTAAGCACTTAATATATATTGAATATTTTAATTCAAATTTCTGTAGAACTAGCCCTCAGTATTTTGTAATTTAGCGCTTAATAGTTTAATACTTTTTGTTTTATTCTCTGTGGTGTTACATCAGGAATTAAATGACTTCATGAAGGAATCATTTAATAAATTGTAATCTCCTTAAGGGCTGGGTCCTTGGTGCACTTTCAAACACTAGAGGATTACACAGTGAATATTAGACAATTAATACTTCCAAATAGGGCTACAAAAATATAAATGATCTGATCCACTACACTTTCCAAACAAAGCCTTTCTTACAGTTGTGTAGAATTTTCTAGTTTGCAAAGTGATTCCCACACTTAACAAGAAAAATTCCTACATTAACGTCTGCAAAATGCATACCTTTATCCCCCATATTATACACATGAAATCTAAGGCTAAGGCTGGTCAACAGATTAAGCAGAATTGGTGTGTGCTTTTCTTCCATAACAAGGAATGCAGAGAAATGTAGTAGCCAGCATGATTTCTCTGACTTGACGAAGTTAGGTCTAGTTCTGCTGTCATTTCCTTGACTTTTCTCTGATAGTCACAATATAGCCACTTCACTTCAAGCCAGGATGTTGGCATTTAAGGCTGTGGGAAGGTGATAATTTCACATGAGCCTCCTTCTTCATTGTCCTTTAATATGAAGGAAGAAAAGCTTCTTCAGGGGCTTCCTAACTCCCCAGAAAACTTTCTTTACATGTCCTGGGCCAAAAATACATGATATGGTAGCCCCTAGTTGCAGGAGAGCCTGGAGGGGGAAGATGCTTGGCTTTTTGAACTAAGGAAGTGGTAGCAAGAGAGAGGGGCTTCACATAGCTTTTGGTGGTCTCTACATAGTGTTTGCCAAGAATCAATTTTTTTTTTCGCTCTGTTACTCCTATCACTCCTACTCCTACTTCTGGTGCTAAGGATCTTGCCTTAGTAAATATAGTATGCTCATTTGCTATACCTTCAGTTCATCAAGAAATGAGAAATGACAAGACTTTTTCTAGCAGCGATGAACATAAGTTGGTATTTGAAGGTAAAAATAAGTGTTTTCAATCCCCCTGCTGCCCTTTAACAGAAGACATTGATGACTAGTATCAGGGGCCTTTAAGAATACTCCACTCCTAATTTGTATTCAGTCAGGAGACCAATGTTGTGGCTTGTATGTTTATGAGCTACTGGTTATGTGATAATTGGAATAAGCCATGGTTTGACATATCAAGCTCAGATGACACACGGAGGATTCCTAGAAGATTTGGTTGGGCTTAGATGGGGCTTGAGCAATGCCTGAAAAGGAGAAGGATAGAAAAAAACTTAAAACTAAGTTGTGGCATTACCAGTCACAGATCTTTTGCTTTGGTTTCCTGGGATATTAGCAGAGCCTCTGGGACCAATCTCCCTAAATATAAAAACACCTGTCCAATCCCAGCCCCAGAGGTAGGGCCTAAAAATACTGAGGAGGGAAAGTAACTGAAATATTTCTGTTTCACAAATAAAACAAACTTATGTAGATGAATTGGGTAGAAATACACTGGCATTTAGTCAAAGGATGAGCATCAGATAACTTTTGTCTTATGAACCTGTCATTTCCCCTCACATTGTGCACTAAAATGACACAGCCTAGAGCAGTGGTTGTCAAACTTTTTTGTCTTTCCCCATATTTCCAGGAAGATGATTATATAGATAAGGTCACTTTGGGAAGCAAAGAGAATCCAGGACACAAGAGAAGTCTGGAGGCTGGGGAGGGGTGGGTTAGACAGCTCTGTATTAAGTGGCTTTGTGTCCAACCTATCATGTGCTGGCAACAGAGGCCATTTTGAATCCAATATTCCCCAAGAATCCTGCAGCCACTTTGCTATTTGTTCCCTAAGTCATCACCAGTTTTGGAAGTCAAGGTTGCATATTGGAATTGGACAGATAAGGAGAACTTGTCTATTAATTGAATGTTTGGGAATGGGAGAAAATGGAGTGAACACACAAAGGCTCTTTGCTGTTTGGAAAGTTGGAAGGACAAAGGTCATGTGTCTGCATCAGTTATGGTGCCAGTAGACCCAGCTAAACTAGACCTACTGCACTTTGTCTTTAGTGTACATATGAATGTATTTGCAAATAGTTAACACTTGGGAAAATGATATTTGGCCAAGCTTATTTTTCCTTAACATAAAACAACAGTGACAGAGAAGGAAGAAAGAAAGGAACAGGGGAGGAAGGAAGGAAGAAAGGAAGGAAAGAAGGAAGGAAGGAAGGAAGGAAGGAAAGAAAGAACAAGGAAGGAAGGAAGAGAGGGAGGGAGTATGGAGGGAGGGAGGAAGGAATGAAGGAAGGGAGGTAGGAAGAAAGGAAGGAAGGAAGGAAGAAAAGAAGGAACAAGGAAGAGAGGGAGGGAGTACGGAGGGAGGGAGGAAGGAATGAAGGAAGGGAGGAAGGAAGGAAGGAAGGAAGGAAGGAAGGAAGGAAGGAAGGAAGGAAGGAAGGAAGGAAAGAAGGAAAGAAGGAGCTTATTCAGGGCAAGAGGAAGGGAAATTTAATCTGATCCATCTGCTTTATTTATACTTAACTCATCAAAATGATCAAAATGGGTTAGTGTTTGGCTCTTTACTGTCTAAAATGTAGTGAGCATCCATGAACATTCCTGTTCCCAGACAATAGGCCAGTTGTGACATGACAATATTTCAGGATATTGGTTCCAAAGCTAAGATGCACAAAATTTGGCTGAAGGCAAAACCTATTCTCCTGTGCTCATTATCAAACACTTAAACTGCATGCAGTTAGCCCTTTTGCTGCCTTCTAATACCTTGCATTGCCATCTTATAAATGCTGCTGCTTTGCTGAAACACCTGCAGAGTTTCTTGGTTTATAAACACTATTTGATCACATACCAGGAGTAAGGTAGACTCATTTGCCTCTTGGCCAAACAGTTTAAGACTTACTAAGCTGCTGTCTGAGCCCTGTACTGCCCCTTCTTTTAGCATGGCAGTCCTGTCAGTGGGGTGCTTTCTTGCCCTTGGCTTTAGAAGGGGAAAACTAGCAGCTCGAAGCAAAAAGAAGTCTATTACACAGCTGCAGGGTCTATTACAAGTAGACTACTCACTAGCTTAACCAGTCTTTCTTTTTATCTCAATGATGCTACCCCTTAAATATTCTTTCTCCTTGACAATATCCATCCCACAACATTGTCTCCAGACCCCTATGCATTCTGAAAAATGACTGAGGACCTCAAAGAGCATTTGCATGTGTGAGCTACATACAACAAAGTAAAACAGAGAAATTTAGACTCTTATTATTGTAAAACAACACCACAAAGTATACAAAGTTCTTGTTGTGCTTCAAAAAAAGAAAGAGAGGGAGATATTTCCAAAGAAAATTCATTTTTGGATTTCAAATTAACAGTACTTTGGATTAAAAACAAGGTTTATAGCTAATAGAAACAAAGGTAAATGGCAAGAGCTTGATGTAAATAATAAGAAAAAACTGAGTTAATCTCTGAAAACTCACATTTTTTTCCCCCAAAAACTACTACCTTACAAAATTTTGGAATATGTGAGTACACATTCCATTAGTCATCAGAATGATACCATCACTATCACTCTTCATGTAAAATTCTTGAGTAATGTACACTTATGAGAGAAAGAGTGAAAAGGCAAAAAAAAAAAAAAAGTAAAGGACAAATTATAGTTTTATTGTAAAAACAATTTTAACTTTTTGGATCCTCTAAATAGGTCTTGGTAATCTCCTAAATTGACCACATGTTGAGCGTTGCCGGGCTAGAGGATCAATGCACTGAGATCAGTCTGAGATTCACTATTAACTAGCTGAAGGGCTTTGAATAAATTAATCACCCAATTTCATCACCCGTAAAACCAGATGATAAATATCAGAATGTGAATATTTAATTTGTTTTACTTTGGAAAACTAACTGGAATTGCTCCCTGCTTTCCCCCGCCCCGCCAATCCTTCATTTGTTGCATTAAAAGAATTCAGAAGTTTGAGAGTAAATGGCCA
Source organism: Theropithecus gelada (assembly GCF_003255815.1). Lineage (NCBI taxonomy): Eukaryota > Metazoa > Chordata > Mammalia > Primates > Cercopithecidae > Theropithecus > Theropithecus gelada. The sequence continues at coordinate 79,875,343 of NC_037681.1, forward strand.
CTTCTCCACTTCACCCTAACCACTTCAAAATGACCTTTGAGGAGTAATTGGCACCACTCTCAAGTAAAAGTGGGCCAGTGTTCCTCTTGTTAATAATTGGGACTATGGTACAACTTATTTTAAAAGGATTAGAAAGGAGAAAAAGAAACAAAAGTTTCTTGTCTGCAGGAGTAAAGGTGAGACGATGGTATCACTGAGAAAGGAATGGTTATAAAGTGTCAGGGCTTAGAAAAGCAGTTAGGGACCCTGCTTTGTTTGTTTCAGGCAAGTGTTTTTTTTCATTGTTTGCAATTTACTTTAATATACATTAGCATATAGATCTCGAAATGTATGAGTATATATGTGTGCATGTATATAAGATGAGCCTGGAATATCTTATGTAAAAAAGAAAGAAAGTGTTCATAGAATGAAGAAAACATGTTAAAAGGACACAAGCTCTAGTTTGAAGGGGACTTCCACAGGCCAACTCCAGGATGATTTGAACATCAAAATAAATAAAGGCAGTGAGAGATTATAACTTACTGGATAAAGTAAGAATTCCTGAGTTCCCAGTAATACAGATGTATAAAAAGGAAGAGAAAGCTCTCCCTTGTAGTAGAAAGCCAATTAAAAACTGTTGAAGGAATGATGAAATTAGGAATCACCATTTGTAAATGTTAATTTCCCAGTTATACAAAGTTATGTTTTATGAAAATGTACTAGAAAATATTTTGGGGTAAAGATAGAGATTGAGAAAGAGAGGAAAGAATAAATTAGGCTGAAAGATATGGGTGTCTGGGGATTTTCTGCATTATTCTTGCAACTTTTCTGTAAGTCTTGAAATTATGTCAAATTTAAAAAACCCTGAAAACACTAAATTAATAAAATAAAGTACTTCATCATAAACTGTATAACATATGATATGTATGGATTTGTTGATTTCACCTGATGCCCTAGGGACTGGTGATTAACATCTAAATGCCAAACTCAAGTGCTGAGTTTACACTTGGAAGATTCAAATTAGAAACTTATATAGAGACAGCTGCATACCACTAATTAGTACAATGGATATTTAATATTAAAACCTTTTAATCATAACGAATATAAGTAGTGTTTAGGATGTGTAGATTGGCTAGAAGTGCTCTACAGCACATTAACCTTATCATGCACAGGGTATAAGAATCTAGTCAGTCCTAAGTAACCCATTGTAACAGGACCTCAAGCTGAGGATTCCAAACAGCCTCTCATTGTCTCCAATTCAGAATCCAGTTGAATCCCGCCAATATGTAAGACATCTACATGTCTCATCTACATACTTGATCCTTTCAGTAACAACTTAAAAGATTCCATAATTCTTGAATTTATAGCATACATTGAATGACTGCTCTTGTGCCTACTTACTGGAAAATATTTATTTAGTTGGCAGTCCACTTTTACTGTAACACACCATCTGTATCATACCACCCAAGAGGAAGGAGACTGCATTAGTTTTCTAGGGCTACCATAAAAAAATTCCACAGATTTCATGGCTTCAACAACAGAATTTATTTTTTTCTAACATTTCTAGAGCCTTAAAAGTTCAAAGTAAAGGTGTTGGTAGGTTCGGTTTCTTCTGAGGCCTCTTATAGCCACTTTCTCTCTGTCTTTACATGGCCTTTCTATGTGCATGAGTACCCTTAATGTCTCTTCCTCTTCTAACAAGAATATATCAGTCACATGGGAGTAGGACCCCACCCTACAAGGGCTCATTTTAACTTAATCACTCTTTAAAGACCTTATCTCCAAACGTGGTCCATTCTGAGGCACTGGGACTGGGACTTCAAAATACGATGTTGGGGGGACACAATTCATCTCCTAACAAAGGCCTACAACCCACATTTTCCTTTAATTGTTGAAAGTGCTATATACCGTCAGTTAAGATAATGGTTACTGTAAACTTTCATTACAAATACTAAATTCATGGAATTTCTGTGATGGTTAATATCCCTGGCACATAGCTTATGCATCATTAATACTACATACATCCTGATACTATCTAGGAAGGCTATTTAACCCTCATTTTGTATGGTCAAAGCTCACCAGATCATCCTGTCATCTCCCTAAAACTGAATTACTGTTTATAGCATTGATAGTAAAGTTTAGTTTAACAACAGGTATAGTAAATATTAATGCCAACATTTGGAATAGTCAAAGGTTTTTCAATGTCAAGTTCCTGAGATCTCAAAATGAGCACATTTCCTATTTGTATTTAAAGATATGTAATTATTCCAGGAATATTGAGTGTCCCTGAAGAAAGCAATAAGAAACTCTAAAGACCGGATATTTAATAAAGACTTTTTAATTATGCCCAGTAATTTTACTTTTGACAAAAAATTTTAAAATAATGCTTTTGTAATTTCCTTATGAATCGGAATCCAACTGGCATAATATCTGCTGAGATATATATACAATGCCCATACACAGACACATATTCATAGGTTCTGATATAAAATGTTCAATTGCTCATAAAGTATACATCTAACATATGAGAGGCTCCTTTCACAGCTATCAAGTGGAACAGGTAGATTCCTGAGCCTAACATGTTCTATGCTCATTATAACTTTTAATTCCTGGTTGAGAAGACCATGGCTTCCAACTTTCAGTGATGGATGAGTTTAATCCCAACTTCAAGATGATTATAATTTTTGTTGTTGTTGTGTTTTGCTTTGCTTTTTGGAAAAAGTGACTAGTTAGATGGGGACTGCGTTGTATGAACCCTCATCCTCAACCCAATCCTTGGCTTTAGGGCTATCTTGCCTCCCAGACCTGTCTTGCCTCACATTTAAGGCTGTTTTGCCTCCCAAGACCTCATAATTGCTGGTGCCACTTTCTATCTGGGAGATCAGTCAAACCCATTTCTGTTCATCAGCACAGCTGTCTTTAGTTCTCAGTTCTATGGCACTCACTCTACAAGCTTTGGGTATTTAGGCATAGTCACTGAGGCTTGTGGTATACATGGAGATGAGCTGCCCAGATTACCCTTCAAGGAAGAACTTGCTGCCCAGCATTGGGGAGTGCAGTGAGCAGACTGCCTCCAGCTATGAGCAACTTCAGGTCCTGTTCAAGTGGCAAGCCCACCTTGTTGAATATCCTGCTTCTCTGATGGCAGCTCACATCCAGTGACTGAGTGAGGCCAGGGCATCAAGGGCCAAGCAGGTTGGTCTAGGACTCATTGAGCCTGAATAACAGTTAGGCTTCTGTCTCTGCCCATTTCTGCATCTTCTCCCTTCTGTTCACAGGCATTCACTCCTGATAAACACTTTGCACCCAAACTTCAGTTAGGATCTACGTCTGGAGAACCTAACCTTTGTCAGCCTCTCTATCTAATCTTTCATCTTACTCATCTTTCCCTCCCAGATTCCCTGGAGCAGTGGAGATGAGATGTCTGCTAATAGCCATCAAGTTAATATCTTAGAATTAATGTCATAGAATTTGTAAAATGTACAAAGATTTTCATGTGTAACTTTTCAAATTTATTCCGTCAACAAACACAGTGGGGTAAGACACACTTCCTGTTAGGAGAAGGCTAGCACTCAAGTGGGGCCGCTGGCATCTGTCATGGGGCATTGGGGCCATTTCATAGATTTTGAGGGTGGAGATGCCAGAGGGCAATATCTAAGCCAGAGCCCATTCTGTTTCTGAACCACGGTCAAGGAAGAACAGAATACAGAGAAGATTTCAAGGACAAATGGGAGGGAGGTTGAGGAAAATGTACAGCCTTTTTTTTTTTTCCCTCCACTTTCCCTGGAGGAAAGAAACGATGAGATTCCAGCAACAGAGATTTGTTTAGGGTGACAAAATGGCCTCTGAATTAAAGCTCTACTGCATTGATTTAAAGAAAAGACATATTGTCTTTCTGTGAATATTCTCTCATACACCAGGCACTCACTGCCAGACACCTGTCTGTTTTTGAGGCATTGTCACCATCCGCTATTGCCACACGTGTTAATTTCCACTCATGTGGGCTGAATCTGTGTTTTGAGAGGTCAGGACCATCTGACACATACGAGGAAGTGGCATGCGTTGTACATGAGGCTTAAATTCCTGTGAAGGAATGAGTGGCTTTGCCCTTGATCTGTTCCGAACTATTTTTAATATTAATGTGCTATTTAAAAAGGCATCATCTGCCTCCAGAGTAGCTCGGTGGGGCAGCATAGAGCCCCTGGGCAGGCTATGAGGCCCAGAGTGAAGGAGCTGATTGCTATTTATCACACATTACTGCTGGCTCCCAAGGATCAAAACTTTAAGTGCAACTTGGTGGGGAAGAAAGGTTTCCAGCTATTCCCTGGTATTGAAACTCTAAGATTAATATGACCTAAGCTACCTAATTCTTGGAAAGATGCTAATATAATAATACTTCTTTTTAAAGGTAAAAACTCTGTATTTCTTTCATTAGCTCCATCACGTGTGTCTCCAAGTTGAACACACCTCTGTGGTGTCTTTTCAAACCAGCACAACCATGTTTTGTGGCAGGCTCAAAATACTCTTTTTGTTTCTAAAGAGGCAACACACTGAAAGACACATTTCCAGCCAAATTTACAGACTGCTTCTATCCCACCTTTCTTCCATGCTGCTAAAAAATATAGGATTAGAGTGCAACCAGACAGATGCTATAACTACTGTAGGCAAGAAATATAGATTCTAGGTGGGAAGCTACAGACACCGAGATAGAACCATGAAAATGTAACTTGAATGGTTGAGCTTTAACTCAGCAGAAATACTTGTTCTATTTAGTGTTTGTTACTCTCAAATGGTAAATCTTAGAGAAAACAGTGCTAGAGGAAGTGAAACCAGAGGTTTATTATGAAAATGAGCACAGAACTGAAGACGTGTTACGAGTCCCATATAATTGCCTGACGGGGGCATAGCTAATCCAGCACAGCATCAGGCTGAGGCTAGAAGCTAGATTCAGCACAATTTGGTCTGTTTTCTTCCCCAAAATATTCTTGTAGTGTTTTGTTTGGGGTGCTTCCATATCACTCTAACATGAATAGTGCCCAGGAATTCTGTTGTTTTATTTAGAGTAGGAACTTTTCTGAGAGAGATAAAAAAAAAAGTAAATCTGTTTAGTAATAGAACATAGTTATTTCCCTCTGCGCTATTAGACTAAAGTAAGTACAATTTTTCTCCAAAAAGTAGCAAGATAGCCCAGCCTACTTCAGAGTGGGACTGCTATTCATTCAGTCATGTATCTTCATTCATTCATGGATAAAGCATTTATTGAGCTTATATCACAGGGGCTGAGATTATAAAATGAGTAAACTGCAGTTGAATTCCTCAAGGTGCTCCATTGACTTTGTAGAGTCAAAATCTCCAGTGGTTGATTAATTCCCCAGTTATTTACCCTCCTGTGTCCATGGCTTTTCCATGTGACTGTGCAGTAGCTTGCCACTCTGAGCCCAGCCATGTGACTTGCATGGCCAATGGGATAACCACAAATATGGAGCAGAGGCTTGAGAAAGGTTGAATGATGGGACTTGCCCATTCTTGCCCTCTGTCATCAGCAGGAAAACATGTCTGGGTCACTCTGCTGGAGGATGAGAGACCTGGAACTAAGCCATGCTACCCCAGACATCTATGCTGATGTAGATCCTAGATCAGTCAATAGCCAACCTTCCCCCAGACATATGAGGAAATCCAGGCAAGACTAGCAGAACTACCCAGCTGATCTATAGATCTCTGCAAATCCATGAGTGAATACAGTAAGAACAGCCATGTTCAGTCCAGGCCTTACAGATAATGAGCCAAAGTAATATCATTATATACCACCAAGGTCTGTGGTTGTTATGCAGCAATACTGCAACTAGGGCTAACTAATGGACCACCCCAAGGGCTCAGTCTAGTACTCTTCTTGCTGTAGAGGCCTCAGCTGACCTTCAGATGGGATTCTGAGTAGATCTAAAGCTCTTTACAAATCCTGATATTTTTGCCTTTGAAGCCATCCTGGATTTAAAAGCATCTGACTCACAAGTGTTACATATACCATATGCTGCCAAATACACTAAGGGTGTTTTCTCTGACCAGTATGGTTGTCAGTGAACACTGGCATCTCTTTGTTAGTGGATTTTCAAATAAGCCTTAGCATACAGGACTCTTTCTTAACTACAGGCATTGGAGGCGTCCCCCAACCTATCTACCTCTATCCAGGTCTGGCTCCTGGCCTCAGGCAGCCCTTACCCAAGGGTTTCCTAGAGATCCCCCAGCTTTCATGATGTACAGCAATCTTCTCAGGCTGTCTAGATGACTGAAGTAAAGTGCATTTGATTAGCTATGAGCTATTAGTGATCAAATCACTTCACCTCTCTGAGCTTCAGTTGTTTTATCTATAAAGAGGATGATAATGCTTAACTCAGAGGTGAGAAATAAAGAGATAAGTATATGGAGCATATACTGCAGTGCTTAGCAAATAGTAAACATCTAAAAGATGATAGCCATGTTAATTCTCTCCACTCTGCCTAATCTTTAGTAATATTGTGCCCATGATAGGCTGGGAGAGGACCCTCGGCAAATTATAAGGACCATGGAATTAAAATACATAGAAATGGCCTCCTGGAAAACATCATAAAAGCAAAGTGAGCAAAATTCCCAATCCCGGAACCCCTCAAAAGACTTCATCACCATGTTAGAAAGAGGCTTCATTGTGTGCTAAAATGCCGCAAGAAGGGTGTTGGAGGCAGAAGATTTTCAGCATCTGTTCTTCAGAAAATGCCTTACTTAAAAAAAAATAGATCTGTATCTCTATGAATCTTGAAGCCATAAGAATACAGCTTCAGATTCCCTCCTTCACCCCAGACATATGTACTTAAAAGTGTGGAAAAGGTTATGAGTATTACAAAGGCATCTGTTTAAGAAGTTATGAAGGGTGTGTAATCTGGGAAGGTGACCTGGTCAGGACTGAGGTCAAAATTATGATGTGCAGGTAGAGAAATTCTAGTAGGAACCCAAATCAGTTTTTGATCCTAACAGGACTTTGGGATTTGTGGGTGAAGGTTAACATTTGGCTAACAGTGCTGGGCCATAAAATTATATTTCAAATGTTGTACAAAGGACAATAGCACACAAATCTAAAATCCAAAGCTTGTAGTTACTTTGGAAACTGGTGTCTTATAATTTCTTACTGTGAAATAAAAATGGAATTTATGAGTTAATTTTGGTTTTGTTCATGTTAGTTTGTTTGGTAGAGGGAATCAATCGTGAAAGTTATTCCAGAATTGGTTCATATTATTTACATGAAGATAGAAATGACCTGGACTCTTGCTGTCTGTCAATGTTCTTATCAAATTGCGTGGGGAGAGTCACCTTAAGGAATTAAATAGCCACTAAGACATGGCATAAAACATGAACACACAAGCTCATTTCTGTAACAGTAATACATTTGGACACTGCATTATCACCTAGGGCTGCCATAACAAATTGCTGTCAGCTGAGTAGTCAAAACAGAAATGTATCCTCTCACAGTCCTAGAGGCTGGAAGTCCAAAATCAAGGGATCAGCAGGGCTGCACTCCATCCAAAGACTCTAGGGTAGAACCTCCTTTGCCTCTTCCTAGCTTCTGTGGTTGCTGAGAATCCCTGGCATTCCTTCTCTGATAGCTACGTCACTTGAATTTCTGCCTCCATTCCCAGACGACCCTCTTCCCTTGTGTGTGTCTCTGGTTCTGTTTGTCCTCTTCTCTTCTTATAAGGACACCAGCTCATAATAAATTTCGGGCCACCCTAATCCAGTATGACCTTATTTTAATGAATTACATCTATAAAACCCCTATTTCTAAATAAGGTAACATTCTGAGGTTCAAGTGGACATGAATTTTTGGGGAACACCATTCAAACTAGTATAGACACCAAAATGGAGATAATGGACAACAGGTTTTCTATCTTGCTTCAAAACAGCCAGGAAACAAGTCAATATTTCTTAAGTGCAGTGCATTGTTTGTAACATTATTTATTATGTGGAGAGCTGAGAGTTTCCTTGGTGGATATGAAATGCCTCTGGGTTTTTTTGCTTGTTTGTTTTCTTTCCTCTCTCTCTCTCTCTCTCTCTCTCTCTCTCTCTCCCCCTTTCTCTCTCCCCCTCTCTCTCAATCTTTCCCCTCACCCCACCATCTGTTTTGTAAACTACATTGACATCATTCAACTTTTAAGTTGGTGAAACAAAAACAAAAACAAAAACATATACTTAGCAGAAGATAGAGGCATTTGCTATTTATTATGTCTCAAAATAACAGCCAAAGCAAAGTTTTAATAGAGAACACATGTAACAGATGCTTTATTCATTTCTTTAATTCATTATATTGTGATATTTGTTTTATTACCAAGGAATGTGTTGGGTGATGAAGAGACTAGAGAGAGAGAGAGAGGAAAAGACTGGGCTAAACAGAGTTAACTTTAGATGAAAAAGTTTTTAAACCCATATATGCATACACAGTTTATGTGGTTGAGTTACTTAATAGAAAGTAATATATGCCAAATATGTCTGCTTCCTTCCCATAGCTGGTGTAGAAAGCAGTTCTGAGTGATTGTAAGTGCCACCACTGGTTGTCAATAATTTATCAACCTTTCTATATCTGTAAAATGGGGATAATTATACTTGTTCTGTCTATCTTTCAAATTCATTATGAAGATTAAATGTGATCATGGAAATAAAATGAATTCGAATTCTAAAGTAAAAACATATTCTCATGATTGCTGTAATTACTGTTGGTGCACTTGAATACTGAATAGATATTCTTGGCAAAGCCTAGGATTTATTATCTTGTCCAGTTATGTAACAAGAGTGACCACCATGTATTGAGCAACTGCTATAAAGTGCTGTGTGAGTCACTTTATAAAAACAATTTCTACTGCTCAGAATGACTCTGCAAAATAGATTTTATTGTCCCCATTTTGGACAGAAGTAATAGAAAAAAGGTCTAAGTGAGTTCTGCCTGGTCAACTCAAGTTTTAGCTTCCGAGTAGCACAACTTGCACATGGCAAGGCCAGGAATTTCTGCCAAAGGCAAGTTGGTTTTTCTTTCTCTCCCCTCCACCAAGATTCCCCTGGGATTTCTTTACACAAACACACACACACGCACACACACACTCACACTCATCTGCATCTTTCTCCCTCTCCCCCATACCAAGGATGTTGAGTAAATTAGTCATTTTTTTTTCAAATAAATCAATCTCAACCATTATTAGATGGCACTTGGGCATAATCAAAAAGAATTGTTTGAGACAATTTTTCGATTTTCATCTGGTTATTAGTAGGCTCTGAGTTTCTGTGGTTCAGTGCAGATGGAATCAAAATGAACCAAGAGTGTTCCACATACAGTTTTGCAAGTCTAAGTACAACCATTTCCCCCCGCTTAATCCTCGGCTTAGTGCTGGTGTTCAGTGGCGGCAAAAGAGGTTTCCCACTTGCATCTCTGTTCCAGTTTAGCTAGACCCAGACCACTCAGGAAAACCTGGGGTCCTGCCAATTTCATCTGCCTCTCCTCTGTTGAGAATGGAGTGTGTTAATCTTCTAGTTTACAGAAGATAGAATTCAGGAAGATAGCATTGATTTCTAATTACTTTTTATCCTGTCCTTTAACATTTTCTGTTTGATAATGCTTTATAATGTATCTAATCTAGTAGTACAATTGCAGAAACACTGGAGATGTGTGCTGAAAAATATTTTACTGATGGACAATATTATTTAAAACAATTGTAAAACCACTGAACCAGAGCAGTAGAAGCATTTCACTCCATCTCTGGCTTGGATTGGTGTTTTTAGAATCCTTGGCATGACCTATTTTCTTTGTAAACTCTATGAGATAGTTCTTAGGGTAAAGAAGGCCAGAATGGTAATGGCATTGCATTTTTTTTTTTTCCTTCCTGATCGTGTAGCTGGTTTTGCCTATGAAAATGAGTTAATGTACTAAATGCCCCATTGCCCATTCTTCATGGTTCACCCTAGTCATAACGGTGCAAGTGGGCTTTATCTAAATGATGGAGGAATTGACAACAATCAAAAAGCAGCTCAGCCTCAACTCTCCTTTCTCATACAGCAACCAAAATCACAGCACAGAATCACAGAAGCTCGGGGCAGGTAACAACCAGACAATGTCGAAAATTTCACTTAAGCTATTATTTTTTATTAAATCTAAGTAATATCTAATAATAATTGAGATGAATTTATTTAAACCAAATGACTAATATTTAATGCTCACTTTTCTAGTTAGTCACCATTGTGACTCCTCATGTGACCCTAAGTCACCTTGGATTCACCTTAATTTCCTAAACAGGCATGCAAATTCTGTTCATTATGCACAAAGCTCTTTTTGCAATGGTGAGCATTGTCTCACCTCCTCTTGACTTTTGTTAATCTGACAGCTACACAGTCCTTTCTTGGGGAATATTGCAAAGCGTCTTCAATTCAATTGCATTTCTGTGGTCGTGGGGTTTTATGTAATTACAGAAGTTCTGTAGTTGATTTGAATGTTATATCCCTGTTGTGGAATTATGTTTGGACTTTATCCTAAAGGACAGGGAAGGGATTGTGTTTGTTTTGTTTGAACATTTCTTATCACAGAACTATGTTGGAGACAAACCCCAATGACACAAACATTCAAATACCACCTTCAGATGTAATATTGATTTATAAAACAACAGTGCACAGCTGCCAAGCTTCACTCTTGAATACAGAGGGTCTTCAATTCCCAACAAATTACTGGCATTTCTACCAATTTACAAATTAGAGTTTCCTCAGAATATCTCACAGTTCTTAATATTCCAGTCACCTTCCTTTTCAGCCTTCTCTCTTGAAATCTGTGTGTGGGGAGGAGGGAGGAGGGAGAAAGTAGAGCATTTGTAAAATTGGAGTTAAAAAAATCTAGATCAACTTTTATCCTTAGGCAAATTATGCACAGAGTTAAATTAAACCACTATATGTACTTGTAGATTGAAGAATCAGAGGTGGAGGAGGGGTCAGAGACACTGAGATCAAAGTTTCTGTTCTTTGAACAAAATCCCTTTGAAAAGCCCCCCATGCCACCTATCCTGCTTGTTAATGTTTTGACTGGGAGTGTCTAGCCGTGTCATCGGCAGCCGAATATTTTTAGTACCATATTTTGTTTCATTTTCTGTGTGCAGCTAGCTCTACTTAGCAAAGCACCAGATCCTTTGCCAGCTCTGTTCTATGTCTCTTAGGGGAATATTTTTGTTAATTGCAAATATTTGATTGACAAACATAGGATGCAATTAGTAGTCAGGCACAGTAGGAATGTGCAGTGAACTGGATCCCTGAACCAACGGATCTCAACTCTCTCAGCTTGATCTGAAATCGACTAGAGCATTTCAACCATATGTTTGCCTCAAACTTTCTCTTTCCTATGAATGTTGCTTATTTCCCCAAACTAGCTTCTTTTCACCTTGGCTCACTGAGGGAGCTAATTCCTCTATGATCAAGCCAAATGAAGAAAGAAAATTCTTCGCAAGTTTCAGTCTAGTGGGGCTATTTGACCATGGCTGTAAAAATTAATGCGGACAAAATTACACATGCCAGTTGTTTCTCTCCAAAGCCCTAGGTGGAAAAAAGAATCTAATCTCTTCTGAATTCACACATTTTATTTTTCATAGCTATTTAAAACAACCTGGCATCATCTGATTATCTTTATCAATTACATTTTGCTTCTTTATACATACAGCAAGATGAGCTGTTTATTCTGTCTTACTGCAGTATGTGAAATAAATTTCTGTTTTCAAAATATACCATTTATTTTGAAGGTATACTGTATGCCACAAATCAATGGGAGGTACTGGAATCTGATGCTATCAGATATTCTAAACTTCCTTCCCCCTTGAGAAATTAATTGCAACTCACAAAATTTGAGGGGAAAGAGCAAACTTCAAAGCCTTAAGTACCAGCTTTAAAAAGTCTTAAGAAAATGTACGCTGCTTTCCCAGATACATGATGTAAAAAACAAAGTTGAAAACAAAAAAAAACAATGTAGTCAAATTGGGGTTGTGGCTCTAAAACACCAGTTCTCAATTTTTTTTTTAACTCACTGATGCAATTCACATGTTATTTTAGGGGGATGAGTTATACAACATGAGTTGCTCTCTCTAAAGGATAAGCAAGGAGTTACCAACATTGTGGGTGAAGAGATAAGACATCTCTCAAAGCTGGAGGAAAGCATACTGTATGCTTATGAACATTCTGAAGTTCATGGCAAATGATGTGGGGTCTTCAACGAAGATGGGGAACCTGAAACCCAGGGAGATTTTAAATTAGTTCAAGGACACACTGGAAGTGCTCGGTGATATGGAAATACAGGGCAGGAATCCTGACATGCAGCCCATGAAACCAGAATGCTTGTCAAGTCTGTCAATTATAATGTGCCACATTCCAAATAAAGCTTTAAAAACGGGTGTCACAAGGCTGCAAGGCACGGCTGTGGTTCATCTTGACCATCCTCCTGCCTCTAGAAAAGCTGTGATTAATTTTTTAAAACTAGCAGTCTGCCTCAAACATACAAATAAAAGGTGCTCTTCATGTTTAGAATTTAAGTAAAACTATAGTAGAGCAAACTAGGGATTTGGAAAAATAAGAAAACAATCTCATGTTCTCTTGTTTTTCTCTCCTTTTTTTCCCCCTTCTTGGAATGATGATCCTAAGCTCAGTGACCATGAAACTATTGGGATGAATCTGGTTTACTGCGTACAGCACTGACACAGTAGCTCCTTGGGTGTCTGTGTGCCCTGTGGCTTTTGCCGTTAGTCAAGGCATTGTCTAAACTGACCACATCAGCTAAGGCCCCCTCACTCACATAAGCTCACCATATGCCTGGATGCCATAGATCCTTGGAAATAGACAAGTTTAGAGGTGGAAGGGATCAGGAAGGAAATGCACCCATTCAACAGATGAGACATTAGAGGCTCAGCAAGTGGTGACTGTTTTGAATAACTTGAAGTAATACCAAAGCCAGCTTCTGAATGCTTTAATGGTTTGAGCCCTGCAAGCCTGGAAGAGTATGAGGTATGGGGGAGAAATCAATAAGAAGAATAAATTGAAGCAGCTACACAGATAGATTTGACTGATCTAGTGACAGCTTTCTAAGATGAACATTTTGTATGTGGGGAGGTGGGGCTGGTGAGGGAAGGATGGTGTATGTTTTTTAGATTAGAATAAGCTAACACCTCAGGTGATGAGTCCATAACCTCAAACTTTCTGATAGGAAATCAGATAATGCACTGGATACATTTTTAAGGTATATATTTCCCTAAATGCTGCCTTCAGAGAAAACTAGTGGCCCTCAGGCAATCAGGTCTCTTCTCAGAATTTTCTCATTTGTCTCAGTTTGCAGTTCATTTGCTAATGCTGTGGCCTGTAAGTGAGCTCACATCTAAGATTGTAAAGGCTTTTGTATGGGGACTCTTCTCTTTTTTTATAACTCTTAGTAAGTACTCTGCCATTCTACCAGAGGCTGGCAAATGTAAGGGTGCACCAGAAGCACCTTCAAGGCCTGTTAAAATGCAGATTGCTGGGCTCCATCCTCAGAGATTCTGTATAACAGGTTTGAGGTAGGGCCCCAAAATCTGCATTTGTATAAAAACTCACAGATGCTACTAATGCTGCTGTTCCAAGGACCACACTTTGAGAAACACTGCTCTTTATACAGAAGCAATCTTCAGTGTATGCTATTGACTGAAAAATCCTTATGTTAACCTGTATAAAAATAGATAATAAAAGAGTTGGAGAATAAAATAATATTGGCATGTACCAGTTGCTCAATAAATATTTTTGACTGATTGAGTTGAGGATTGATGTTACTCTCCATTTACTTATACTGCTCAAAACAAATTATGAAGTTGAGTAAATTCCAAAACTTTTTTCTCTTTTAGCCATATCCCAGACTGGGTTCAAATACCTTTATCTAACATTTTTAAACTTTAGTTTTCTCAGTTTTACATTGGGGGAAATAGGGATATTGTAGAGGAGTAAATAAAATAACTTTTGTTACAGTTCTTCTTAGCAGCATGCTTTAGTGTAAACATCCCGCTTTATCTTATATAACTATTGGTGAAAATAAATTTGCCAACTGGGAGGGGCCCTTCTTCTCTTTGAAATGAATTGGGAGGCATTCTTTAAAATAAGAAGTACATCTTAAATTACGCCTCAATATCCAACGATCTAAATGCGTAGACATCTACAGGAAGCCTATTATTAATGTGATCTGTGTGAAAAAGAGTATAGAAATCCTCTGTACTAAAAAATATTTTTATTAGAACATTTGAAGCCATTAATCAGTTTGTTTTAATTTATAGGTAATCACTAAATGGTTTAATGGGCTAGCACATAATGAATAAATAATGGGAAACCTTAAAAATCAGGAGACTAAGTGGCCCAGATGTTCATCAGCTGTTTTGGAAGCATACACACCTGTGGCTTAGTATTCAAAAGTTAAGAATATTTTATGTACATTTGTTAGTTTTCTAACAAAAATATCTTCTAAAAAATGTAAACACAAGTAAATAAAAAGAAAGCAATATGAAAAAACATTTCAGAACAGATTTACATTTCTTTATATAAATAAAAATGAAGGATTCTTATATTCCAGATGAGTTTTTATCTTCACATGAAATTAGAAGTAGATGACTCAGTTCTAGATAACAAATATATTATTTACATATTTATTTTAATTTAACTTACAAGAAAATTTACAGAGTTCTTACTATGTTCCTGGTGTTATTTTAAGTGCTTTATGAATATGAAGTCATTTAATCCTCATTCCCCACGAGATGGGTATAATTGGGATCACCTCCATTTAACAATTAAGAAAACTGAGGCACAAATAAATTAAGAAAATTGCCTATAGTCACATAGCTAGTAAATAGCATAGCAAAGATTTGAACCTGAGTGATGTGGGACTGTGTTCCCGCTCATCCTACACTACTGTCCCAGTGACCCCAGTGATAAATGCTGGACTGGGCGATATGATGCAATGTATAAGTGGCACACCTTCATGGTTGTTAAGACTCAAGTGCTAAAGGACAAGTGCCAATATTTATGGTGTATAGACAGGGCCACAAACTAGAGAGCCCAAGATACAATCTGGCTTGTGGATATGTTTTATTTGCCTCATACAACATTTGAAATTTTTCAGCTAATGGGTTAAAATGAAAAATTATATAAATATTCCAGATTTTTCGTCACTTAAAAAACACAAAACTTAAAGAAACATTGACTATGCCCAAATTTGGCGTGAAACAAACAGATGGCATTCAATTCTCTCCTATTTGCTCCAGTCTCTGACATTCACACAATGTGTATATATGCATTTCTATCAGATGCATGCCATTCATTTATTTTACTTGCTGAGTCCCTGAGTTGACCTACGTATGTGTGTCCTGAGAAAGGGGTGTTGGATGTCCTGGGACAGGTATTGCCTGGGATACTTGGAGAAGTTTCAGGAAGAAAAGTTATTTGCACTACACTTCAAAAGAGGAGGACAGGTGGTTGTAACAAGATTGCAGTGAGCCTTCTGATTTTTTCTGACACCCTAGAGTGTATCCATACAAAATAACTCTTCTAAATTCAGCCAAAATAATGAGGAGATGTTGCAGTGTTCTGACACTTATTTTTGTAGTGACTACCATTTGACTAGTCAAAATATTCTTGCCTCATTTTTTATTCACTGTAGTAGTATTGCTAGTCTCACTTCTCTGAATTAGAAAGAAAGCTCCTTCTAAGAAACACACTACACGGAGACAGGGATCTGTTTGTCCTGATCAATACTATATTTCTAGAACCTAGTGCTGTGTCTGGAACATTGTAAAAGCTCAATAATGTTCTAGGAAAAAAGACACTGGGGAAGACAAAATAAAAGAAAGAGGAAAGGGCGAAGGGAAGAAGGAAGGAAAAAAGGAAGGGAGGAAGGGAGAAAGGGAAGAAGGAAGGAAGGAAGGAAAGAAGGAAGGAAGGAAGAAAGGAAGGAAGGAAGGAAAAGAAAGAGAGGGAGGGAGGGAGGAAGACAGGAAGGAAGGGAGGGAAAGAAGGAGAGAAAGAGCAAACAAAGCAAGGCATCTGATGACTTCTCTGTGAGTTCTCTCCCTCACTAAGTGTTAGTAACGGCTGTTGCTGATATACATCTAAGAATAGCACAGGAACTTAGTGGGAATTGTAAGATTGTACAAGCTCTTTCTATGTTTGATAAAGGTCAAATTTGCAACTTATTTAAAAAATCAGGTAAAGCCATGATGTATCAAGGCATATTTCCTAGATGGCCCACATTGGGAAGGCCTGCTTGCTGTGAATGTAGACTCCCATGTTCCCCCCACCCTCTGTGATCTAATGACACACAGGGATTATGTATTTATACATGCCAGGTAATTCCTTTGCACATTCAATTTTGCACACCAAATTTTGGTGGAAATACCCTTAGGTGGAGAAGAGGTCTTAGCAACCTGTAATTTGAGCCTGAAATCACAAAGTTCACACAATCCAATTAAATTCAGTTGAGTTGAAAATTATACAGTTAGTTTTGAATAGATACTAAATCAATCTGACACTTCTTGATTAAGCTGAATTTTTACCTGACTGGTGGGTGCTTCGTTAACGTAAGTTTATGTGCTGCCATGTATCTGCCAAAGTGTCATTAAAATTCTCTAGACACAGAATTTGGGAATTGGTTGTTTTATTTATTCATTTGTTATTTTAACTAGGTTGATTTAATTACGAAATATGCAAACTACAAAAGTAACAAAATTTTATTTTGTTTGGTTGATACTGTGGTTTAAACAAGTGAACATGGCCTGGGCGCTATGACTCACGCCTGTAATCTCAGCACTTTGAGAGGCCTAGGGGAGGATGGATCACTTGAGCTCAGGAATTTGAGACCAGCCTGGACAACATGGTGAAGCCCCATGTCTACTAAAAACATAAAAATTGGCTGGACGTGGTGGTGTGTGCCTGTAATCCCATCTACTTGGGAGGCTGAGGAATGAGAATCACTTGAACCAGGGAGGCAGAGGTTGCAGTGAGCCGAGATTGTGCCGCTGCACTGCAGCCTGGGTGACAGAGTGAGACTCTGTCTCAAAACTAAATAAATATGAGATGAAAAGAAAATAGTGAATTTAGATGTCCTTATGAACATGCTTTGCCCAATTTGGCCACAGGCTCCATCACTTCCCATTATATTTCACCAGGTTGATGGTACTAGCTCAAGTATTTGGGCTTGCAACCTTAAAAACCAAAATAAAACAAAACAAAATTATGAGCTGACAGTCTAGGACATAACTCTACTCTATATGGGATCCCAAATCCAACCATCCCTCACCACCTCCACTACCACCACCCCAGTCCAAGCTATTATTATCTCTCATCTAAAGTAATGTTATAATCTAATTATGGGTCTTTCTGTTTCTCTTACTGTCATAGCTCTATGTTCTCTACACAAAAGCCAGCTCAAACAGCTCGTAACCCTCTCATAGCTTCCCATCTCATTGGAATAAAATCCAACAATTTTACCATAGGATTCATGAATGCTGTTTACAAAATATTTATAGGTCTCTGCATAGTGGACACATGGTAGAATTGTGCTCCCTGCCCACACACACCTGTCCCTTCTCTCCTCCTCCGCCATCATTGCATGTGGTTATATGACTAGAGCTGGCCAGTGAGTTGTTTGTGGAAGTGCTATGTGTCCCTTCCATGCTGGAACATTAATTGCTGATATGAGATCTTTCAGAGATGTCTTTCCTCTGATAATGTGTTTGGCAATGATTTTGACAGTGGTTTCTCTGTCCATCTGTTTCCCGGGATGAGGCTGACACAGTGCAGAGCCTCCAACCTAACTGTGGTAGACATGATGTGAGCAAAAAATAAACCTTTCGTGTTTTCAGCCATCAAGATTCAGGGTTGTTTGTTACCATAGCATAATCGGGCATATGCTGACTGCTACTCTGACATTTGTCTACAAGGCCTATGTGAGCTAACCTCCATCTATCTCTCTGACCTCATCCCCAACCTCTTTTATCCTCTCCTTTTCTGTTTGGCTCTATTTGCCTTCCTAGTGAATTCCAGCTTTCTGCCTAATACTGGGCCTTTGCACTGTTTAAGCTACTTTATGGATGCATCTTTCCACGTTCCCTTACTTCATCAAGATCTTTGCTCAAAAGCCTCCTTCTTAGGGGGAGAATCCCTGACTACAGATACAAAACAGCACCCTTTATTATTCTATTTCTATCCTGTTTATTTTTCTCTATACCTGGGATAGTTTTCCTTTATTATTTTACTTTTTTGCTTCTAAAACTGAAATATGAACTCCTTGAGGGCAGGGACATTTTGTTCACAGGTGTTTTCCCAGCAGCATGAGCAATGCCTGGGGTAGAGTAGATAATTAATAAATATTAATATTTGATGAATTAATGAATTACTCATTCATTCTTATCACACAACTATCAGTTTTCTCATCTGAAAGTATGGCTTAACATGACCCTCAACCTACTCTACAATGTTATGTTATACTTTTAGAAGTAGACAGTACGATATATTTTATTTTCTCACCACAATGGTAGGTTAATTCACTTAAGTGTTCCCGTCTAAGGTGTCAAGAGGAAGCATCCAATAAATAATGCATTTGAGGCCAATGGGTTTGACCTTTGGGTTCCTCAAGTAGTTTACAGTCTTACACTTTTTTCTTATGTTAAAATAATTTCAGAAGGAACTATGAGAACTGGCATGCAATGAAAGGCTGCACATACAGTTGAAATCCTTCACTCTTCTCAAAAGTGAATCTGGGTATCATTTATCTTGGAGGCATTGGCAGAGTTTTGCTTTGTCATACAACGTCTATTGATTCTTTTCTAGCAGCCTTGCTTGAAAATTAATATGGAATTTAAGCAATGACCTCTTCTAGAAATAGTGAACATGTAATTTTTTATGCTGAGCCTTCTAAATGTCTAGTAATGGAGTATGGGTCACACTGAAATAGAAGCTTCACTTTCTAACCTGAATTTTACACAATACAATTTTACCTATAAAAGCATATCTCAGTAAACTCTAGAAATATAAATTTGTAATTTCTTCCTAGAGTCAGCCATACAATACAATTACCATGAGAAGATTGCTTTAAACATGCAATTATAAACTTGGTATGATTCTATAAATTACCTGTAATTTATTTATAAATCTGCTGCAAGGGCTAATGTTTAACACACGCAGATATTTTTTTATGCTCCCTTTCCCTTCAGTTCTGTCATATCATTAGATAAATATACTTAATGAGGGTTTATTATGGAAGTAAAATAATCTAAACAGTATTGTATGGTCTACTGTATTATGAAAGAGTGATTTTAAAAGCCTATTAAAGTCCCTGCTTAGGCTTGTCCAAGTTAGCATAAGTGAGGAATGATAACCTAGAAGAAAATTCCTATTTTGATTATTCAATCAAGTATATTCTCTTGTATTATTCAATCAAATCAGCATTTTTCTCATTCTGCTACTCGATGTCTATAAGTCACAGTCAGATAAAACTATAAAAGTCAAGAGAGTAATTTCTTCTTCATGGTCTGTCTATGGTATTAAAAAGACCAGGTTTTGAGTCAACTTTTTCACCCACCAAAAACACGGGGAGAAACACAAAACCCTTACAAAAGATTACTGTAAGTTCTAAGCATCAATTTGCTTTTTAAAAAGAAATATGTTAAGTATTAAATATTTGTAGCTAGATTTTGCAAGTTCTGTATATAACAGGCAAATTTGTTGTGATATTATAGTCAAAGAGATATACTTTAACCTTGCTGACAATGACATGCTTCCTTTTGATTGGTAAAATGGGATTCCCCTAGTAAGTGAGACACAGAGGGTAATTCATGACATTTTTGGATCACAGAAAGGTCTTACATATCTAATCCCAATCCAGGTGATGAAATTTACCCACTCTACTATGCCCTCCAAAGAAAATAAACATTAATCAAGCTCTCCCCAATAAATCTCCCCAGAACTTGAGTTCTGGGGTCCTACCCTAATCATCTTTAGATCCTTAGCACTCAGCTGCACCCTTCACCCACTAACTATTTGAGGTATGCTATATAAAATGATAACACAAGTAAGCCAGCACCAGAAAGGTGTTAAAACAAACGTGGAGAACTGAAAACAATTCTACCAGGATCCCACACAATATGTATGTATTTACATGTACAAATACAAACGACCAGAGAAAAGTAAGGAAAAGGCAATGCTGGAAATGCTTTATCATTTTACATAAATAACACTGATATGTGTATCATCGAAAAGGTACTGGGCACCCCATAGTTATAGCATCTGGACAGGCGACTGTATTTTTCTGTTACTTTTCTCATAGTCTTTTGAGGGCAACCTAGCACAACAGTTTTCAAGGAAACTCCCCCTTCCTTTTTTATTTTTAATATTTTTTTTTAAGGAAAATGCTGCACTACCTCCCCTGAAATAAATTATACTAACAATTTCAACAACCTCAATATATGAAAAAGATAAAAGTAAAGGTAGAAGAGTCACTGTGCTGATTTCTTTTTACA
The DNA here is from genome assembly GCF_003255815.1 of Theropithecus gelada. Taxonomy (NCBI): domain Eukaryota; kingdom Metazoa; phylum Chordata; class Mammalia; order Primates; family Cercopithecidae; genus Theropithecus; species Theropithecus gelada. The sequence goes on from NC_037681.1 coordinate 79,895,877, forward strand.
TACCACATATGGCAGCCATCATGGCAATGTTTAAGGCCATTACAGAGAACTCGAGGGCTCCTAGTTAGGAAAGCAGTGACCCAGATCCATGGGAAATAGATATTTTTCAATTGCACTAGACAGATGCATATGTATCGATGTTGCATGCACTAAATAAATATATAAAGATATACATTGACTATATATGTATATATATACACACGTATACTCACACACACACATATATATATCTCTATATGATAGAGACCATAATTTGGTTCCATATTGTGATTGTGGAAAACAAGTGGTGATATATTTTTCCTCTATTGGACATATTTTCAGAATCATGCCTGGGGATTTATATGCATACCCTGTGCCATTTATAACAGTGCTACAAATAACGAGGATTATGCTCATTAGCAAACATTGCCACTTTTTTGAAGGGGATGCTAGGCAGACATGGCTGAAATGAAAGTCTTTTTTAGACAGAAGCGACAAACCTGGAAATAGGAATCTATATCTTAGTCCTGTGACTGTTTAGTGCAGTGTTTCATGAGCTAAAAAAGAGAGAGAGAGAGCACAAGAGAGAAAAATGGTGCTTTGTATAATATCTTACAAGCACTGCAAGGAAATCTGATGTTCATCTTAAACAGGCACAGCTCTGATTTTGCCATCGAGTTTCTCAGAAATATTCACCGTATCTAAAGAACTTCTGTCTTGAAAGAGGGGAAAGGGGAACTTAACCAAACAGTTCTTTTGAAAAATCTTTTCTCTCTACTGGCAAGTTTGGACAAATAATGGACATGAAGGAAAGACAGCTTTTTGTAAGAAATTAAAACTTCGTTATCAAGTTGCCCTTTGATTTTCTCAATCCCCGTCTTACCCCATTTTCTCATCTGTGTAGCCTGTGTTGCGTTTGCAGTTGTTTTTCTTAAAGATAATTTTTGCTTCTAAATACTGAGAAAGAATAATCAGGTGCTTGAGAAGTGGTGTCTCTGCTCATCTCCCCACACGTGACTGCTTTCTGTCTGGTGCTTTGTCATGGTGCCTCCAGAACAGACTTCCTCAGCTTCCTTTGTTATCCTCGCCTGATAAATAAACAGCACAAAATTACCGAACTTATTATGGTAATTGAGAGAAGGGAACGGAATGCTGAGCCTGCCCCCCTATCTGTTACGCTGCCATTGCAAAAGTTGGGCAAACCTGTGCCAAACCTCAGCTGATAGTGTAACATCAGCCCCTCTCCTGTGTGCCCCCCTTTATTGCCGTAGCCCCCCACCTTCCACGATGATTGCTTTCTGTCCATCTTGAGCTGGGTGTCAGTTCATTTAGATTTACATCAAGTAGTAAATTAAAATAATCACTCAGCAAACACTCTGAGCTCAGTTTTCCCTTTCAGTCAGGAGTTGCGCGAGCTGCTCGAAGCATTCAAGCAGAAAATATTGCTGTCTAGATATTTGTCCTCTGGGTGATAAAGGAGGCATTGTCTTGGGACCCACTCAGGCCTCGGAGCCGATCGTCGCTGTGCATCACAGCTGTGAAGTGCGCTTTGTTATGTGTCTGAGGATTCGGGTTCAGGACCTTGTTTTTCTTGAAATACCAGACTGATCAGAGCTGCATATGTTCGGGGGAAATCAGGGGTCGGTGGTTCTCTGTCCACATTTTTACTAGATTATTCTTGGACAGAACTCTGGGAAAATACCCTGCAGCATAAACCATCCCAAGAGTTTTGCTTTGTTTTAATTCATTTTCTTTCTTTCTCTTTCTTGCATCTTTATTTTTTTTTTTCCCCTCCGTATTCTGCATTGTTACAGTCCTGGAAAATGCTGGAGTTTATCTGCATGAGTCAGAAACAAAGGCTTACGGCGTTGCTGCTTCCTTTTGCGTGGAACCTGGTGCCATAATGTACCGAGTTATAAACCTGCTTCTTTGTGTTCTCATTGCAGTACATCTATCTGCCCATTTAGAAATCAAAATGCAGAGTTCGGTCACCTGGGATGAAATATAGAGTGGGCTAAAGAGGCTTTTCACCATTTGCAAATAATCAGTGGGATCTTGAAACAAAACAAGGAGTCGATAGGAGAAAACGAATTGGAAATTTAGCTCCCAATGAGAATGTTTTTAAAAAGATAATTATCACTTGTAAATCTTAAAGTCATCACATTTTAATTTCAGCTATTTTGTAGGTATGCTATTGCTAAGGGTGTGAAAGAGTGAAATATTTACTACTCTAAGTAGTGATAGAAAAACATTAAATGATAAGGAGCGTGGTTGCAGACATAGGAATAAAAATTGAAATTTTTAGTCAATTATCTAAATTTTTACAAATAGTTTTGCGTGCTTGGCTTATTGACTACCCTTATCAATTTTTGGCTAGAAATTTGGCATCTTTCTATATTTAAGCCAAGCTAGCTACAGTGAATGTGCTATTTGATATATTCCTTATGTCTGTGCTCTGGCTAAATATACATTTTTCGATTACAAAATTCTCCATTCCTACATAGAAAGAGCATTACTATTACAAGCCAAAAAGAAATAAAGGAATGAGATGGACATGTATGTATCACAGGCACATATATATGGTCATGTGCGTGATGTGCTCATGAATGAATGATTTCATGTTTTTGAATTAAGTGAGTTCCCCTTTGGAGTATTTTCATGGTGACCCCACTGTAACCAGCTGCAAAGCTTACCCTTTCGACCACTGTATCTATAGGAACCAGAGGTGCCATTAAAACCAGCAATGCTAAGTCCTTAGATTATGCCAATGAAAATAAATTGAATCACCAGAGTAAAATCATAGATGGCTTCCAGTCATTTATGGTGGTTTGTGATGTTTTATGTCCAAGTCCCAATCTAGTTCATAAGTATAGGTAAAAGGAACCAAACTAGAAAATTTGCTTCTGATTGGCTTGGGCTCCAGAGCCAGAGTCTTATTTAATTCCCCTCTCTATCACTGGTAGCTGAGTAACCTTGAGTAAATTACCCAGTCACTCTGATACCTCAATTTTTCCATCTGTGCTTTGGAAATATTATTAATATGTACCTTACAAGTTTGTTAAAATTGTTTAATGAATAATGCATATTAAATGCTTAGAATGATGTCTGGCACATAGCTAATATTCAGCAAATATTTTATTAGTGATAATGATGATAATGATAATAATTTCTACAACAAGAATAAAGGTAACACTTATCTAGGAAACACAACTAAGGTGGAATAGATTTGTCCTACCTTTCCAAGGTTGGTATACACATTAATATTAGGTTGTCCTGGGGCTGGGTGAGGTGGCTCACACCTGTAATCCTAGCACTTTGGGAGGTCAAGGCAGGTGGATCACCTGAGGTCAGGAGTTCAAGATCAACCTGTCCAACATGATGAAAACCCATCTCTACTAAAAATTAAAAAAATTAGCCGGTGCAGTGGCACGTGCCTGTAGTCCCAGCTACTCGGGAGGCTGAGGCATGAGAATCACTTGAACCCAGGAGGCAGATGTTGCAGTGAGCCAAAATCTCACGGCTGCACTCCAGCCTGGGTGACAGAGTGAGACTCCATCTCAGAAACAAAAACAAACAAACAAACAAACAAACAAAAATTAGGTTGTCCTGAATAACAGTCACAGTTTAACCATTTACTAATTGTGTGCATGGGCAAATTATTTTATTTTCTATGTAATAAGATAATAACTGGTTACTGTGGCTATTGTAAAGATGCAAATAGACTGTACACATCACTTGCTTAGTACCTTGTGTGGCCTGAAGGGCTGCTCCTAAGTCGTATCATTCTCCAGGCCAAAAAGTAAAAAAAGTATTTTTATATAACCAATTTGATTTAAAATAATATTACAAACCTCAAGAGCTAGTTATTAAAGATTTAGAAAAAAGGGTAGAGAAGAAAATCTTACATATTTTTTTCTTGTGTAATTAATGTGTGTGAAAGCTTTTCAGTGTCCAGGCACCATCTGTTCAGGTGCAAGAAACTTCTCTTTATTTTTTTTCTTTTATTTTTTGATTTTCAGAATTACTAAATCTGACTAAATCACAACTCCCACCATGAAAAAAGCTAGCAATGCTGATATTACTTACTCTGCCATGACTGTTTAGAACTTGTATATATTGATATAATATTGATCTTCTTACTTCTGAGCTTCCCTAGTACTATTTTGTAAAAGTCTAGTTATAATAGGGCTTGTGTCACTTCATCATCCATTGTGCTATTCATAGATATTGGTTTCCAGTAATTCTCTCAAAAGTTGCTTTTGTGCTTCATCGATGATGACTACAATTGTAAGTCTTGCCCAGAGGATGCAGAAAATGTGAGGAATAACTTATTCCCTGATCATGTTAAGTTTACCGTTCAGAATTCTATAGCATTCCAATAGAAACAATATATCTTCAACCATGCTTTCTCATGAACTAATTGGGCTATAATCATTGCATTTCTAGAATGTGATCTCTTTCAATGTTGTCTGCATCCCTACCTTCCACTCACTTCCACTTCCTCTAGCTAGAAGGGTAGAAAAAGAGGAAGGCATTGAGTGAGAAAAATGGTCCCATTTATACAATAAAGTCTGTCCTTTCTCCAGCATGGCCTAAATCTATCCAAAATTTCATGATGTGGCCACATCAGTTGGAGGCAATGAAGAACATTAATGTGAAGGACCCCTTGTTGTGTGGAGCAGTGGTCCGGGAAGCCTCAGGGGTGATAGTTGCAGCCACCTGGTAGATTGTCTAAATATGGTACACAGCCTGCAGAAGGAATAGGGTGACTGTTTTGAATGCCAACAGTAATGGTCCCATGAGTAAGTGATGTCCGGGGTTACCCCCACCACCCTCAGGTGCCGCAGCCTGAAGCCAGCACTATGATTGGTCAGAACATGGGTGTATAAGCATGGATCACACATAGTTCAAGCTCAAGGCTGGCAGAGGACTACAGGTAGTCCAGAGTCCTAAACTCTTCCTGTGTCTGATTTGAAAGTCATACAAAATCAGCATGTCAGCACCATTATGACATGATATTCCTAAAGAAATACTGCACCAACTAGCAGGAAAAATACATTCACCAGGTCGCTTTCCTGGAACCAGATGGCCTTGTGGCTCCAGGACAACCCCACAATGATCCCATAGGCTCAATCTCCAGAACTCTTGGGGCATCTGGTTGGCCCTATAAGTGCTGAAATGAAATGGGGTGTCAGAGCACCCCAAAGGAAAAGGATGAGTCAGGACTCACAAGAATCTGTATCTGAGTTCTGTTAGACCTGCTCACATGCTACCTGTGCCCAAAGAGAGACTTAAACAAATTTAAGAAAAATTTGATTAAGAAAAATTTGAGACTTAAAATTTTTTTGATGAATTGGAGTTTCTTTTGGCACAGGGAAGGAGAAGGAAGGAAAGAATAGGTATACAAAGCAGAGGCAATAGCCTGAGCACAACAGAGTGGAATGCAAATGGTCTAGTTTTTGAGGGAAATGCAGGGGCTAGTAGGGGCACTGAAGTAAGTGCAGATAGAGATTAGAAGTGAAATAGAACAGTTAGGTGGAGATCAGGTTTTGAAGAGCTTTGAGTACAAACTATACCCTTATATATTTAAGGGGCTTACTTTGTGTCAGGCTCTGAGCCTTAGAGACATTATTCCAGGTTTTCGGGGGAGACGAGTAAATTGTTGAAAGGTTTTCAAGCAACACGGTGATCTGTGTTTTTGAAAGATTCCACTGGTAGAACTTTAAGGGTTGGATAACAGTGGATGAGACCATGAAAAAGGAGATTAAAGGGCTATAAAGTTACTTCTGGAGAGTGATGAAGAGAACCTGAACTAGGATCACAGAATGAGAATGGAGAAGAGGGAAGAATTCAATATTCTTATAAAGGTAAAGTCAGCAGAATTTGGAGACTAATTGAATGGGTGCTGGAGGAATAGAATGGTCACTTGATGTCTCTATAACTATGATATCTGTTCATTAATTTAGTTCATAACATTTTGTGAAGCAATGTCTCTCCAAGTGCCAGACCCTTTCCAGGAAATACAGAAGATGGAGCAGGCCTGGTCGTGATGGACTTTCAGAGGTGGGATCACTTCCTTGTTAAATATGCAGAGAGCTGGCCCTCTCCCTGAGCAGGCATAGGTTCCAGACTCCAAGAATTTGTGTTTTTAACAATCACCCCGAGTAACACGTTTCATCATAAGAGTTTGGGAAATTCTTCACAAAATAATGCATTTGGTTTTGGATGTGTTAAGATAATCTATATAGAGAGAAATTATACATGAATGCAGATACAGGAGATTCTACTACACTCACATAAGCATCAGAGGCAGAAGATGTTAAAAGGAGGTTTGCTAAGCTAATCTATGAGGTAAAACAAATGGAAGAAGCTAAAACCATAAGGAATAAGCTCTCTGGACAGCGTCCCTCTCTGGAACTGAGAAATGGAGCTGGAAACCTCTGCCAATAGAAATGTCCCATTTGTTGACTGAAAGATTGACTCAGCCTCCCATCCAAATCCAGCTTCAGGCTTTAGTATCAATTATGGTGACTGATATTGTGATTTTTTTGTTTTACAGTGGAGTGCCTGCTATGAAGCACACACAATGCTTATCTGCTGCTCCATTGGAAAGTCAATAGCAAAGAAGGGAAAGGATCTTCTGATTGGAGAGTGGAGGAGTTAGAAGACAGTTTTATGTTTACCGCAATGCCCTTTGTCCTCATCAGAACTGTGAAGTGGAATTTGATTTCGATGCACTCTTTAACAAGGATGCTGTGTGTTATCCATGTGATCCCCTACTACTCTGAACCACAACATACGCACGCTGCATCCCACAAGCCAGAATCCCCCAAAACTGGGTTGTTCCAGGTTTCAGCTTCTAATATCTAGCTTTCTTTCTCTCAGAGTCTCATTTATCCTTTTCTCCCAAAGGCAAAGCTGTTTTTATCTGATTACTTGTTTTCTATGAAAATTTTAGTGCATTTTATTGACTTAGTGGTTTATCTGACCCAGGTAGCATGCACTTTCAGGGGAAACTTTTAAAGAGACAGTGTCTTAACCAAAAGAATGACTTAATGATGAAATTTCAGACAGAAAGAGATGGTTGTTCCGATTGAGAGAGGCTAACTAAACAAGTCAAGAAGCGGATGAACAAGGTTTAGGGAACAGTTCTTTTTACAATTTAAATTTTTAGATTTTAATTATAAGCTCTAAATATCAATGCAGGCCATATCAACTTCTTCATTGGACTACTTAGGACATTTAAATGAGATAACATATATAAAGCCCCAGCTCTAAGACTTGGGATTCAATAAACATCAGGTTTTTCCTTACATCATCATCCCCATATGGGTGAGTGTGGGTTGCCCTGTAATCTTTTGCTGCAAGTTTCTTTTTTTAGATTATTCAGTTAAAAATTCTATTTTATCCGGAAGAGATAAGGTTGAAAGAACGAACTAGTATTTATTGAGTGCCAAGTTGTAGGACTGGGGATTATATGTGTATTACCTCATTTAAATGCTGGCAAATAGTCTTGTAAATAACTTATAAAAATACAGTAGAAACAATTGCTACATGGCACGATTAAGTTGGGGATTCTGGAACAATAATCTTAGGGGAGTGCCATGCTGTTCCCATGCAAAATAAGTAACTTGATGATTATTAGAAACAATAAGACTAGTTTGCCTTAATTTCTTTATATGTAGAGAATATTTAAAAATGGACACTTTCTGCTTAGGTACTCTACAAATTGGCACTCCAATTTTGCCAAATGCTCCTAATATCTGTTACTCTGACTGAAATAAATACACCAGGAATAAAATGCTCATGTTTTAGAGTATGGATATTATGATATCGTTGTGGTATCTCAGATGCCTTTCCCTTCTTTCACTTTCCCTTGCTCATGGGTATTCTGAATAGTAGAGGGTTGTCAAAGAACTGTGTGCTGGTGGAATGAAGTTGAGTTGCCATGCTTTCCTATTCAACCCCAACTCAAAGTGAGTGCATATGCTGTGCATTGGAAATGCTGTCACCAGTGTTCTGGCCGTTTGTAGGTATCAAATCACTAACCTTGCCAAAGAATAAGTTTGTGAACCTTCTTTTCAGAGGTTCTGTCTCTGATATTTCAGAACCATTCAATTATAATTCTGATGCTTTCTTTTATGTGGCAGTCATGGGTTGTCAGCAAGGATAGAATTAAGAGAGGCACGTGAAGTGTGTTACGGCGGCTCATGCCTAAGGATCTCTATTTCTTTTGTTCATGGTGACAAATGACAGCCTTAAAGATATTTGTCCCGATTCCTGACTGTCCCTATGCAGGTAAAAAACTTTCATTGAAGTCAAACAAGCTTCACTGAAGTTAATGGGAAGTAATGCCCTTGTAGGGTAGGGAGAACTAGGGTGATTAATTTTAATTAGCCAAATATAAACAAGCATGTGTCTACAAGTAGAGACAGGAAAGTGGAGATCTGTGACTTTTAACTTAGCTTTGGGGAGCTAGGTATGGCCATTTTGTAGAGAATCAGATGAAACTATTTCAACTCAGAAACATAAGAATGCCCATAAAAAATAAAATCAATTTTCCCTAGTTGTATCTCTGAGATTCACTTTCAATACATAATTCAACAAAACTCCTAAAATATTACCACACATCAAACATATTCCAGGCCTTTGGGAGAGAAAGACGACTACAACTGGCACCCCATATGGGGCTCACTTTTAGGTCATGGAAATACCTCAGTAAACAGTTGTGGTACAAGTCAATCATTAGTGTCTCCATCATTCATTTATTCATTGATTGATTCATTCAAGAAATATTCGGCACAGACTTTCTAAGTATTTTGCCTCTGTTGCTATAACAGAGCATGTGCAAAGTACTATTAGAACCAAATGGGATAATTCTTGTTTTGCATGAAATGGTGAGTTATAATCATGGAAAGATTCTTAGAGAGAGTGTCACTTGAGCTTAATTTTGTTAGCATTTAGTTAGGCAAAGTAAAAAGGGAAAGATATAAGAATAGGGAAACTATATAAGGAAAGATATTTATTAGGGAAATGCAAATCAAAACCAAATGCAATACCACCTTTCTCTTTCAAGAATAGTCATAGTGAAAAAATAAAAAAAAATAGATGTTGGCATGGATGTGGTGAAAATGGAACACTTTTATACCATTGGTGGGAATATAAACTAGTATAACCACTATGGAAAACAGTATGGAGATTCCTTAAATAACTAAAAGTAGATCTACCATTTGATCCAGCAGTCCCACTACTAAGTATTTACCCAGAGGAAAAGAAGTCATCATACGAAAAAGATATTTGCACAGGCATGTTTATAGTAGCACAATTTGCAATTCCGAATATATAGAACAAGCCCAAATTCCCATTAATCAATGAGCAGATAAAGAAAACATGGTATATGCATACCATGGAATACTATTCAGCATAAAACGGAATGAAATAATGGCATTCGCAGCAACTTGGATAGAATTGGAGATCATTATTCTAAGTGAAGTAATTCAGCAATGGAAAATCAAACATTGTATGTTCTTTCTCATAAGTGGGACCTAAGCTATGAGGACACAAAAGCATAAGAATGATACAATGGACTTTGGGGACTTGGGGGAAAGGGTGTGAGGCGGGTGCAGGATAAAAGACTGCACATTGGTTACAGTGTACACTGCTCAGGTGATGGGTGTACTAAAATCTCAGAAATCATCACCAAAAAACTTATCCACGTAGCCAAACAACATCCACTCCCTAAAAACTTATTGAAATAAAAAACAAATTATAAAAAGGAAAGGTGTGAAAGCACAGAAACTCATAGCATGTTCAGAAAATATTTGAAAATGTTCTAGTATAAGGGTCAGCAAACTACAGCCCACAAGCCATACCCAGCCCACCATTTGTTTTTGCACAGCCCATGAACTAAGAATGTTTTAAAATGTTAAATGGCTAGGGGAAAAAAATGAAAAATAAAAAGACTATTTCATGGCATGTGAAAATTAGATGAAATTTGTATTTCAGTTTCCATGAATAAAGTATTATTGGAACACATCAACAACCATTCATATGCATGTTGTCTATGGCTGCCTTTGTGCTACAAAGGCAGAGTTGGGTGGTAGTAACAGAGAATGTATGGCCCACATAGCCTAAAGTATTTACTATTTCCCCCTTAATGGAAAGTTTACCAAACCTTACTCTAGTGTATGAGGTACTGGTATATTGAGAAAAAAATTATGAAGGATCTTAAATATTATTTGAGTGAATATAAACTTTGTCTTGTGTGAACTGGTGAATACAATAGTTGAAGGATTTATCATTATGTTAAAAAGTAACATTTTGGTGAACTTATCATTCATTTGATAAAATCCTCCATTCAAATGTAAGTGCCACATGACCACTGAGCCATACTCAGGTTACTTAACAAATATTTACAATTCCTAAAGAGAATTAAAAGGTAGTTCAAGTATGTCTCAAGGCTTATAGGTCAAAGAGAAAAAATGAGTTTTAGGTTTAGAAAATCCCAAAGTGGTCATTTGGCACAGACAGTTTCCTGAGGAGAAAAGTCTGACTTTAGAGCCCAGTAGCTAAAGACTAAAAAAAAAATTGTCATTTTATTTAAGCCATTGTTTCCAATATTTTTGAACAAGAATGCTCCCTTTAAGGCCCAAAAAAAATTTATAGGCTATTTTGCAACAGTAACAGTTGTACACATGTTGTAAGAAAATGTATAACGAAATCATGCATTTTAAATTAATTTTAATTTAAGAAGCTTTTGTATACACAAAAATAGTAGTACAAATGTATGTAAACCTTATTCAATCTTTTGAATAATATTTGGAGCATGTGGTTTTAGAAACTCCTTAAAAAACTAGGGGGAACCAAATGTCCATGTTAAAAAGGCTAGGAGTCAATTGATGTACAATGCCATAGAACTATTTTGACTGAACTTCTTAATTAATTAACTGATTTGCATTTGTTTGTGTGATTCCTTATAGCCTGCTCACATTTGTTTTAAGCCAAAGGAAAAGAAGTTTATTATTAAAAATATCATCAAAATCAAACAATTTGGTTAATCATGTGCTAGATAATTTCTGAACCTGATTGGATGATTTCTTCTACAATTATTTCCTTGAACAGCTAATTGGTTTGTTACCACATAAACAGAAAAAGGTCATGCTAAAATCCAGTCATACCACATGCTCCATTTTGGGTTCTGGTACCAACCTATTCACTTACCTTTTATCCAGATAAATTCTAAATTTGACTCAGAGGTAACTTATAGAACAGGTCAGAAAATACTAATCTTTTGCATCGTAAGCAACAAAAAGAATGTAGGTATCTCTTCCCTTTTTCAAAGTTTTGTTTTTGTTTTTGTTTTGTTTTAATATTTAATGGCTTGGGAGATACATGAAAAATAAAAGAAGAAACACTCCTTGGCAGTAAACTGATAAATTGATGATATCATCAATGCTAATCATGCCACAGAAGCCTTCAACTACAAGATTTAAAAGGCACCACTGAAAATACATTACTCTCTGACTTTCTCTTCAGAAAATTAGGCTGAATTCAGCTTAAAACTGCATTCGGTGACTCCTTTAACATTTTGACTGAGGGGTGATCTGGAGGTCAGTGTGGAGGTCAGGAGTAGGGCAATGTGATGAAACGTCCATTTCATTGTCAACCATGCATTTGAATGAAGTTCTTTTTTATAGGCGGAGTAAGAACTAAAGGCCAGTAGGGATAGCCTGGGTTGTCAATTACTGTGTGTTTTATGTCTTGAATCATTGGCCCTAGAACCTGAAGAACTCTTTCTGTTTGTTTGCTAAGAATTGACCCAAGATCCTTTCTCTAACCCCTGAATATGCAGTAAACTTCAGAGTTACTATGTTTTTTTTAATAATTATGATTACTACTCCCAATGTCATTCAGTTTACATATTGCTTTTAACATTTTTATTACCATCACCTCTAATCCACTTGACTTTTCACAATAGTCCTGTATTGGTATTTCCAGTTGACAGATGTAAAACATACTTGGTTGTTTATTTTAAAAGACTAAGGCAGACATTTTCTCTATTTCAGCGTAGGACATTTTTATGAGTTCATAAAAATCCAACTGTTCTTAGTTATATCTCCTCCTATGACACATCTTGTAGCCAAATAAAAGGACTATATTTGGTCACATCATACCCCTACCTGATCACCATACTCCTAACTGAAAATTAGGTTAAAGACGGACTAATAATGGTTTGCTTGGTTAATAGGCAGTTTTGTCCAAAGAAATTAATAGTGTTTATTAATGAATGATGAATCTTAGATGATAAAGGATAAGGAAACTGAATCAAACACACAAAATTAGAACTTCAACAAATATCCATTAGGAGCCTAAGGCATTTATGCTAGACACTGAAAGATATATATTAAATAATATAGTGCATTCATCTTCAAGATGTTTTACAAATCCATTGAAAGAAATGTATTAATTTATTGAAGCTCATAGAGAACCTTGTCACTGAATCTTCATTCTAATCCAAGCATTTTCAGGGGAAAAAAGTCAAAACTATTGCTACATTGAAAGATAAATAGAGACTATATAATAACTATGATAAATATGTAATTATAATCTTCTCTAAATTAAGCTTAACTGAAAAGTTATGTACTTTCAAAGGCCCCAAGTCTTGATCATAAAATACTCATGGAACCCCATAAAAGGGGCTAAAGATCTTTTGGGTAAAACATTTTACTCAAGGCTACATAGTGGAATAAGAACTAGTTTATCAATCAGAATACCTGGGTCTAGTCCTGGCTTTGTATGAACTACTTTGATCTTTGAACTTAATCAAGTTACTTAATATCTTCTTTAAAACAGTGGTGGAGTTTGAGTAGAAGAACTAAGTTTCTTTTACTTTAAAACCTCCATTACGTTAAAGTTTTGAATTATGAACTGGTAAATAGTATAAGATCTATGTATATGCCAGTTTTATCCATGTTAAATAAGGTCCCCACTACTTATTTTCCACTACAGGAGGCCAAAAATATAATACAGAACCATGGCTTGATTTTCCCAGACTTGCTGAGAGTTCTTCTCTACCGTGGTAATGAGTAGAAGTGACCGGCTTTCATTATTGCGTAGATTAGAATAGATGATGCTAGAAATAGTGGAAACTATAGCAAAGTAGAAGAGGAGGGTAGAGAAGTGAAGAAGCTTGCATAAAAGTTTTGTTTTTCAGCCTATAAAAAGACAATTTTAGCCACTCAGCTGGGCCTTTTACATCAAACGTCTGAATCAGAGTAACAAATGCATATGTACTAATAAAAAATTTCCTGAATAGAGGACCCACTACATTATTTCATTAAATTAGAAATACAAAAATAGCTATTTAATAAATTAAATCACAGTTTTAACAAATATCTACTAAAGAATCATAAAGTATTGCCTTGGCTTCTAAGACGACTAATAGGGATTTTCAACTTCGCTAAGCTTAGTTCTTTGTTAGAGGCAAAATCTTAGTGAAATATCAGCAAGAACGCTAACCCTTGGAGTTCGAAGGGGTCTTTATCTCAATTGCTTTTAAATAGTGTTAGGCATGCCCAACCGGAGGAACCAAGGTGAAGAAGGAGCTTGTGTGGATTGACTGTCGGGCTGACTGATAATTCCTACAGAGATACACTTCAATGCCATCCCACAACGAGATGCTGGGATTGGATTTAGAGCCAATGTAAGCTCTAAATGGAGTTTTACTGTGAAACAAAACACCTGTCTTTCATCCCAAGCTAAATTGACAAGCAATAATTTAGTTGTCTAAGCTGAGAGCTTTCAGTATTCCAAACTGCGTAATGTCAAAAGACAATGTATAAAGTTGCACTTGGAAGTTCAAAGGTAGAATTCCATGTAGGCAAACATATTAAATGACTGGTCTTTTCCTCTCTCTTTAGTCCTTTCTTCTGTCCTCTCTCCCAGTTTCCTTTGCTACTATTTTTTGGGGTGGTGGGGGGCTGGTGAGGAATGTGGGGGAGAGAGATTGTAACTAACTATACAAATTTGTGAGTAGGTGACAACAAAAGCATTTTCTCCCTTTTACTTTCCGCAAGGTGAGCACTTCCTGGGTTCAATTGAATTAATCAGAGATTGCATCTGCCAAAATAGAAATACAAGAAAAGAAATAATACTTAAGCAAGATTACTAAATTCTTCCCTACATAAATGTAAAATAATATAGCCTGGATTTTGTAGCAACTTTTTCCATACAAATTATTCTGTTTCTTCTATCTTCCACTTCAGTTGCATTTGTTAAACTCGCAGTAACCTGACATCAGAAAGGCTAACTTTAGTCCCCTACACGTGACAACATTTGACACTTGTCCCTCAATAATTTCTTTTTAGGATAAATAGTAAAAGTAACCATGGCCTTTGTTTCTCCAAACTAAAATAAATCTCTTTCTCTCTCATCCACACACACACACATACAGGTATTTCTTTTACTTTTTTTTCTTCTTTAGAGGTTCACAAGCTATCTTTTCTTTCGTCTTCTTTCCCAAAAGAAAAAATGAGGGAAGCAGGGCTGATTAACAAAGTGAAACAGATGCTGATTCAAAAGTAGTCAGTTAGTTCTGATTGGACTTTGCCAGCTGTCAGTGAGCATTTCTGCATTTTGTTAATGAAGTGGTATTCACTTTTCTGGACTGGCATTGGCTGACATGTTTAGTGTAATGAATGCTAAACTGAGCCTAGATCATTTTTTAAATCATAGCTTAGGGCTTAACAGTCCTTTAAATGGATTCTATAAACAAGATAGTTGTTAATTCTCAATCAATGTATCACTAATCATCAAATAGTATTAAAACAAGAGACTGTCTTTTACAAACTCAATAAACCATATTAAAGTTACCAAATTATCCATTCAGGGGTTATTTTCTCATTCAGAGAATGTCAAGATTTGAACAGAAATATATTTGAAGATACGTATTTCTGTGAGTTAGTAAAGGAGATGTGTGTGTGTGTGCGTATAAATATGTGTGCTTTCATAAACTAATATGGCCTCAAGAAATAAGTAACTAATATAGCCTTAAATCTGAAGTCATTAATAAAAATGTAAACTATATATCACAGTGAGTTCCATGTGTCTTTAGTTTGCTAACACCCACTAGCAAGCATTTCATTAGAGGAACCTAAGTGTGGTGACAACTAGAAAAGTATATGTAAGCTATTCTTTACAACAACAACAACAAAATTCTCCCTTTTACTGTCACACTATAACTATATTATTTTGCAGTTATGTGCAGTGTTTTAAAATTTATCTACAGTTCCATAGACTCAACACTTGGGGAGTAGTTTAGTGATTCTAGCTCACCCCATCTCTTCTACTGTACTACAACTCTGCTTTACTTTCTCATGGGATACTAAAATAGTGCCTGGCATATAGTACATGGTAAATATTTGTTTCATAAATGAACAAATGCAGGTAGAAGATGAAAAGAGACGTCAAGGCAAATGACATTTATTAACTCTCTTTTATTCTCAATGTCAAGGTGTGTTTGGGACCTATTATTGAACTCTAATAGCAACCTCATTAGGTAGGTAGTATTATTCTCAGGTGTAATATTTAATTTTGAAATTTAATTATATATAAACTTATATGCAAACACACATTTAATATTATTCTAAAATACAATTTCTTAATTGAATTAATTTAACAGTTATATGATAATATTTAATATTTTATGTATATAGCTTTAAAAGTCAAATGATGCTCCAAAGCTTACAATGATAGTTTTCACTCATTTCCCCCTCTTCCTCTCCCTCTGAGGCCAGTTTCTCCAGAAAGGTATTCTTCAGTTTCTTGTCTAGGGATATTATGATGTTCGAAACGCCTTACAAAGGAGTGACAAATTTAGAATATGTCTCCAGAAGAAAGGTAATACTGGAAGTGTGTTGAAGGATAAATGAGATTTATCCCTAGTTAGATGAGGATAGGGAGGGACATTTGTAAGTCAAGGGAGAAGCAAGTACAGGGATTGAAAATTTAGAAGTTTCTGGTATGTTTGTGTAGCTGAGAGTGTAAGATGCCTGTATCTGTTGGCTAGATCAAGGAATACGGGCATCAGGAATGAAGCTGCAAGGATAATCCTTGACTGTTACGTAAAGAACTTAAAATGCTATGCTGATAAATTTGTATTTTGTAATGTATGTAGAAAGCCAAGCAAAAGCTCAACAAGGCACCACATCCATATTTTAGAAAGATTTGGTAACATTGTGGAGAAGGGATTGTGGAGTGCAGGAATTAGAGTTAATCCTGCTAGTCAGGAGGCTATTGCAGTCACCCAAGCAAGATGTATCCAAGACCTGAATTGCAACTATGTACTGATTGTGGTCACTGTTGAGGCCCTGGCAGACAGCTCAACTCTCACCCCTTCATTAGTAACTGAATTCCAATTGTGTTTATGCATCCATTTCTCGATGAGGCACTCATATCCTCAGTTCAGGGATAAATCCAGATTAGTCCAAGGAAATTTCAGAAAATCCACTGAATTTGTTAGTGATTGGCTGAGGGGCATGCATGTGATAGTCTGATCAATGGGATGTGAGGGTAGTTTTGTTGAAAGTTTTTGAAAAATATTTCTTCATTTTTTAAAGACACACTGATCTAGATAGTTTTTTTTCTTCCAACGGATATATTCATGCTCAGATGCAATATTTTAAACTATGACAAAATATCTGACCATGTGGGACAGTAGAAAGAAAGAACCTGGACTTTTAATTACATTGTTGTATAGCTGACTTAATTCTTATTCTTTCCATTGCACAAAATTTTCCTTTATCCAAACTAGTACACCACTTCTCCTCCTCCTCCTCCAAATAATACCTGGCATTTAGGAAATATTATTATGTGTCACGCATCACTTAAGATAGCCCTATAAAGGACATTCCGTGGTTATCAAGGGATGCTAGTAGAGAAAGACAGGGTGCAAGTTTGAAAAATGTATAAGAAGTAACATCAATAAGTTTAGGGACTTCACATATTAGATAAAAGACAAGATATCAAAATAATTACACAAGCATTTGGTTTTTAATTGAATGACATTGGTGAAAGGTGCTAAGATTAACTGAGCCTGCAAATAAGAGCAGAAGTTTTGGGTTACAAATTAGAAACACTATGTTGTTGAGTTTAGGACTCGTTAAGAATGTCTGGAATAAGTTCAATTGTTGGAGATGTGGGATCAAGATTTTTAATTACTGTTTCATCGTCATGTCTGTAGTGGGTACTTAGCAAATGTTTCTGCAATAAACTTAATTAATAAATAAACTATTTCTGAATATATATAGAAAGAAGCATTCTCTTTCACCTACTACCAACTGCCACCACCTCACTCAGATGAATATATAATCAAACGTGAATGGAACAAAGAGTGAGAATATAAAACATCACTGAAGCAGGCTTAATCTGATGCATATGTACTTAATAAATAGCAATGATGAAATCTTTTATTTTTCCAGAGATCCATTGGGTGTATTTTTTACCCATACGAATTCATATGGGTAAATATTCATATTCAAATATGAATTCAAAGTCAAACGGAAATCATAAATATTTTTATATCTTTACTGGTATTTTCAGTTAGCCAACTAACAATTAAACCATCCCGCAAGGTAGTTTTTTCAAGTGCTTTGTGTATTTTCTTCCTGGAAGCATTAGCAGCGAGGGCCAACAGTCCTATGATACTTTGGGGATGACAACTAAGGAACAACATGGTGCACTGATTAATCTGTCACCATCCTTATGTCTTAGGTGCTTGTGGCAGAGATGTAGGTGAGACAACCAAGAAAGGTACTCTTGAAAGTAAAGTGTTTTCTTAAAGTGAGCTAACTTATCACAGTAAACGAGTCAAATTGCAAGGGAAAATAACTTACTTTAGAAGTGAGACACTTACTCAAGCCTCAAGGGCAGATACAAAGTGAGAATCAACTACTGATAATCAATAATTCAGTTAGCCAACTACTTTGTCCATCTACTCATTTATTCAAATTATTTGTTTATTTGAGTATCTTTACTGATCATTTCTAATGTGCCAAGCACTCTGCCTATGCACAGGTTTGCTAAACTAAAAATGATTTGAAGATAGGAAATATCTCCCAAATTCCTAAAGCGTTATAGAGGGTAAACAACTTTTTAGCGTGAAGTGAACTGCCCTAGACCTAGGGAAGCATGAAATAGCAAAAACATACATGGTCCATGGGATTCCTGTGTTGCAGTCCACACAAAGTACATGTAAATGGCCCCTCAGTTGAATGACCAGGTGACTCTAACAGAGTTGGTTCTCAAAAGTACTGACAGTTTATTCAGGTAATCAGTAAATAAATTATTATTATTGTTGTTGTTGACACAGAGCCTCGCTCTACAACTCAAGCTGGAGTGTAGTAGCACGATCTCAGCTCACTGCAGCCTCTGCCTCCCAGGTTCAAGCAATTCTCATGTCTCAACCCCCTCCGAGTAGCTGGGAATACAGGTGTGTGCCACCAAATGAGGCTAGTTTTTGTATTTTTGGTAGAGATAGGGTTTCACCATGTTGGCCAGTCTGGTCTTGAACTCCTGGCCTCGAGGGGTCCACCTGCTTTGGCCTCCCAGAGACCTGGGATTACAGGTGTGTGCCACTGTACCCGGCCTCAGGTTATCAGTAAATAAATACCCAACCACTGGTTTGACAGTTGTTTCATTCAATTAGTTGGTTTTAATGACACTGAATATCTTTGTGATTAAAAAAAGATCCAGATTCACACCCTGGCGTGACACTTTCCATCTGCATATCTGTGGTTAAGCTTGCTATTATATTTAGTTACTATACCTTCTCACCTTTAAGATGATGATGAATATGACAACCACCTAGAGTGATACACAAATTACATAGTGAATGTGAAAGGCTAAGCATAGCATGGAGTACAAGTAAGGGCTCAGCTAAAAGTAATCCATGTAATTAGTTCTGTTTTGTCATAAGGTTGGTGCAGTCTACCTTAAACATGTATATACATAGTATTTGACCAAGAATGTCTGGAAGCAGTCTACTTTTGGTTTTGTTTTACCTTAGAATTCACAGGCAGTTAGATATTACCAGTGGTGTGGATTTTCACTATGGCTTTTTCAGCTATTATTATTCTAAACAAGCAAGAACTCTGAAAAAAAAAGGCTAGAAATTATTGATTAGTAAAAGTAAATCCTAGGTGATCAGTTCCATTTGGTGGGTATTTCATTTGCTCTGTTTCACAGCCATAGGCAAGATTATGAGTACGGTGCCTTGATCAGAAATATTTCAACTATGAAAAAAAAATGAGTACAAAAAATCTAATAGCAGATTTAGGTAGTCTAAAATTAGTGCTGGAGTTGAACTATATTATTATGGACAAAAGCATTTTGTTTCTTTGTGCTCTGTCATTTTCTTTCTCTTAGCTTTGGGACTTGAGTCTGACAGTTGTTGCCTTATGATTATAAGGTGGCTGCTACAGCTCCAGGCTTTATTTCTGCTTTCCAGACAAAAGAATGACAATTCTTTTTAACATTGTAAAGTTTTATATTTTTGTCCCAGGAGTCTTATCCTCCTTGGGAGCCTTTCAATTAAATCTTGTAGGCCAAAAGTGGGTCAGTCAGTATGACCATCATTACATTATGAAATTTCAAAAATTAATTTAGACCAAGGGGATAGGTAATGGCCTATCCAGGGATTGTCACTTACTACCTGAACTGAAAGGGAAGAAAAGCAGCAAAGGGCTATTGGGAATTGGGATGAGAACAGTCTTCCATACTCCCAAGAGAAATTATGTTTGGTTTAAAATTAAGGACAATTAGATCACTTACATTACAAATGGGATGATCTTGGATAAGCTATTGAGCCACTTAGAGCATCAGTTTTCTTATATGTAAAACAGAAAAAATAAAAGGAATCTGAGAGGTTTGAAAGCTTCTGGGCCCATTCCGGCTGATAAATAGTTTCTCAATAAATGTTGGTTGTCCACTGTGAAATGTTGATCAAGTTTACTTTGAAACTCTAAAACTCGGTTTCTTCCTCAGTAACATGGGTTTGATAATAGTGAGGCAATCTTGGAAAGCATTCAACACAGCTTCAAATAGTACAGCTCAATGATTGTTAATCATGATAATGGAAGATGATCAAGATAATGATCCTGATCTTGGCTGGTTAGTCTATTTTTGTGCTCTTTGAAAATCCAAAGAAAAATACTTGGCTGAAAATAGTTCCACATCTTTGAAGCCCTACTCCAAGGAAGATTCCTTGGGGCTTTGAAGGATCCTTAGTCATTGAGAATTTTTTCGTTAAATTCAAAAGTAGCACTGAAGGTAGGTAGTACTTAATTTTGTTGGCTGCTATCAGTGAACACTTTAAAAGGGATGAGTAAGAAGTATTCGAGTCCTTTCTGGAACTATTTATTTACGAGTTTAGTAAAGAGACATGGAACATATCTTTTTCTTCCTACTGTCTTTCCACCACTCACTCTGACTATAGATCTAAGAAAATTCATTTACAGGAGCTCCAGTTCTCGTGAAACAAACTCCTTCAAATCCAATTTTTCTCTTATGATTTTAAGAATTTGTTTCAGTGGACCCAGAAGGACTGGCTTCTGCCTCAGGTTTGACAAGCCCACCCAGAATTGTCACAGGTTAAGCTCTGGACTGCCAACTTTGCTAACATGGAATCAAGGAACAATGTCCTCTTAAGGGATGCTAGGAGAGTTCCTCTTGTCTTACTTCTTGGGAAGGTCTGGAAAGTGTTTTGTTTCTTCTCCTTTTCCCCTGGTCTCCTTTTCCTCACATTCCAACAATTATGACACTTTTAAAATATTTCAAACAAAAAGACCCCTTTCATTCATCATGGTGCCTTCATGGTGGGGAGCTCTTGAAGCCTGAGAATTTGGTAGAGGATTTCTCTGAGTGAAATCTGAGAATATGAAAGGATCCCTTAAACTCCAAGCTCAGCTGCCCAGGACTTCTAAAATTGGAGGAAGAACCAGATGGAGTGAAAAAAGGAAAAATGTAGCAAAAAAAAAAAAAAAAAAAAAGACACGGGCTTTTTAATGTCCTCAATCTGCTTCTTGTCTTGTGTTTCCTATTTTGCTTTCTTTAACTTCTACCTTTCACACCCCTCCGCAGGCCTGCAACCCAAATGGTTACTGTTTGTCAATTCTATCATAGTAGAACCACACTCAATCTCTATAGCATTGCTTTCTGGCTGCCTCTCCCTTAGTTCAACTGTGGAGAGAACCATTGCAGCCTTCCCTACTTCCCATCATTCTGCCAGCCCCAGGGCCCCCACCCTGATGGAAGGCATTTTCCTACAAGTACAAGGTTATCCCCAGTCCACAATCTAGATCCTCAGCACCTCCCTCTGCCTGCACCACTGAGGTTGCTGAGCACTACATGTAAGGTTTATTACGATATGTCTCTATCCTGCTTCTCTGTGTTTATATCCTGCTCTTTCTCCAACTTACTTCTACGTATAGCCACTCTCATCTTCTTGATACTATAAGACTTTCCCTGTCTGTTTGTTCTGTTGGAGTCCTGTGCTTTATTGCCTTCTTGGTTCCAGGGATCACCAATCCAATTTAATTTTGAAGTCAGTCTGAGCTCCTCTTTTTATCTAACAACCTACATCCAGTCCATCAGGAAATAACATGAGCTCTACCTTCATAATATGTTCAGAATATGAAGTCTTCTCAGAGCCAGAGCAGTTGCCATAAGATGGGCTCCCCCTGTCCCACTCTGTCCCCCATACAACCCACATCTGCTTGACCCTCTCCTGCATCTCTTCCCACTGTTCGTTCCAATGTCTTCTTCTCAACGAGCCCAGCCTGACTGACTGACCATCTCATCCCCCATCCCCACATTCCTGATCCCCTTATCCTACTCTACATCTTTTTGTTTCCATAGCACTTGTCATCTTATAGCATCTTATATAGCATTCTATATATGCTGCTTTTTGCCTGTCTCCCCACCCCCCAACTTAGAAGATTATTGACTTTTTGAGGTTGGGAATCTCTGTATGGGTTGAATGAAGGATTGTGCAGGAAGTGATGATAGATTTTTTCTTTAGTTAACACACATTTCTATGATGCTGATCGTATGCCAGGCACTATTCTAAACACTTGCCAAACTTAACTTATTTAAACTTAATACCAAACCCATAAGAAAGGTTATGTTATGATCTCCGTTATACAGGTCAAGAAAACAAGGTATGGGGAGGTGATGTGGCCTGCCAGGACACATGTCTGGCCAGGACCACAGCCAGGATGTAAACACAGGCAGTCTGCATCCTGAATCCTTGCTCTTCACAATGTCGCCA
The DNA here is from genome assembly GCF_003255815.1 of Theropithecus gelada. NCBI lineage: Eukaryota > Metazoa > Chordata > Mammalia > Primates > Cercopithecidae > Theropithecus > Theropithecus gelada. The sequence goes on from NC_037681.1 coordinate 79,918,180, forward strand.
TTGGCCACACATGGTGCCATTCTGAGTAAATGAATGAATGGATGCTACTGTTCACTACTCTTTTCCTATTCAGGAAGAGTTAGCTTCTCCGCCTTAGCACTTACTATATTGTATTATAATTCCCCTCTACCTCTAGGCAGTGAGCCCCTTAAGAGTGAGGACTGAGTTCAGGAATTGGCCCAACAGAGGACACCCATGAACATTTGCTGTCCCAAGTGGAGCTGAAGGAAAAAGAGTCATGAATTGTTTGCAGTGTGAACTTTAAAGAATATAAAATGCAAAATGCTCCAAAAATTGGGATCAGCTATTTGGAAAGGCAAAACAGAGTTTTGCTGTTACTGAAGGAGAGACATTTCCTTGCCTGTCTAACAAATTTTTAGACAGATTGTATTATCCTAAACACGAGTTTGTTAAAAGTTGAATATACTTGAATATACCTAAATAATGAGATTGTCAATGATTAAAAAGACAGGCCGAGTGCAGTGACTCATGTCTGTAATCCCAGCATTTTGCGAGGCCAAGGTGGGTGGATCACTTTAGCTCAGGAATTCCAGACTACCCTGGCCAGCATGGTGAAACCCTGTCTCAACTAAAAATACAAAAATTTGCCGGGTGCAGTGACACGAGCCTGTAATCCCAGCTACTCAGGAGGCAGAGGCAAGAGAATTTCTTGAACCTGGAAGGCGGAGGTTACAGTGAGCCAAGATTGCACCACTGCACTCCAGCCTGGGGTGATACTCTATCAAAAAAAAAAAAAAAAAAAAAAAGGTTAAAAAGACAGAATGAAAAAAAAAAAGAGTACATTTCTCCAATAGTACCTGTCTTGTTTTTTTTTATTATTGTAAGTTACTGACTATACTAAGTGACTATTTGATATTATGAGGAAATATAATCATGAGATGGGCAATGTTCATTCACTTTTTCACGTTCTTAGCCACCCAATAGGAGGATGCAAAGGATACAAAGAGGGCTGCTGCACACTCTATGAAAGTGGTAGCCTTCTACTTGGGAAGGTGGAAATAATAGGCATTAAAAGGGATTGAGGAACTCCAAGTAATTATATCAACAATAACAATAATATTTGCAGTCGCTCTACTAATAGCTAGCACTTTAAAACTCTTTTGACTTATCAGATATTGTGCTAAAATCTCTAGATTCACTTTTCCATTTAATTTTTATACTAATCCAGTAAAAATCCTATTAATGTCCCCATTTTATAGATGAAAAGACTGAGATTCTATAGAACTTAAGTAATATACTTAGTGACACAGTGTCTGAGCTGGGAAATGACCCTAGATCTAATGGACACAAGAGTTTATGCTTTAAGATTAAATGTATTAATGGAAAACCCAGGAGCAGGAAGAGGGAGGGTTGCTAGGTCATGCAATATGTCTCAAACCTAAGCAAAAATAAATAGTTATTAAAGGAATTAATAGAAATAGTCTGAAACCATTATGATTAATTATTACTTTTTTCACAATGATGATAATGTTGAAATAGTGAACCAGAACTTTTTATATTCTTACCTATGTAAAGAAAAGGTATTTGGAGTCGTAGTTGGAGATTATTCTTTTGGATTCTTTTTTGTCCATTTTCCTCTAGCTTTCCTCTTTCTTTCCCTTTTGCTGTCTAATATTGATGCATTGTACTTCCATATCAGATCAAAAGCATATGGGATTTTGAACTTATTGACACTGTTCTGTTAAAAATTACATTTAGAAGCATGTTAAAAGGTCACCTCTCTGGTTACTTATTTCTTGACACTTTGCTAGCACGGACTGTAGCCTTGGTTCATTAGTCAAGGATATTAACAGCCAGGGTTCGGCTTTCTGAGGTCATGTGGTACAGTCTGGGCCCACACATATTTCTAAAGCTTGTTAGAGTCTTTATTCTTTAAGAATTTCCCATTAATCTCTGCCCAAGAAGTGCAATAATAGGTTAGTTAGTCATCAGATACAAATCAGAATCATTTCTACAAGTACCTTTAATAGCATTCATTAGTTCTGTGCTTATGTTTTAAGGGAAATGAAGGTAGGGAAGGAAAATACCCCTCTCCAATACAGAACCTTTTCCTTCTTTAAGAGCATCTCATTTTGGAATCATTGAAATTAAGACACAGAGAATGTGCCAAATCAAATGCAGAAAATGTGCTTTTCCTGTGGAAATGAGGGCTCCTACAATTCTGACTCCTTTTTTTTTTTTTTCAGAGAGGCATCATCTTTGATCATTATCAGATTTTACAACTCATTGTTCCCTTCCAGTCCACAGGGTGAGAGAATCATGTAAATGGTCAAACAAACACTTGGATTATAGAAGGCACTTGATGTTAATAATGACAATAAAAAATGTTTACCTAACTTGGATAGCTTTTGTATATAGATTGGATGTGTGTGTGTGTGTGTGTGTGTGTACTCCCCCCTCACTGGGAAAGAACATATCAGAAGATCAGGAAATGCATTTTACAATTTTTGTATGCAATATTAGTCCATTTCTTGGCAGAAACCCAAATCTATTGTGGCGAGAAAGTAATAGATGAACTAACTAGGGACTCAGACTTACTGGCTAGTGTCCAAGAAACATTAAAAAATTGAGTACTGAACATAACAAGTAGGATGGCGCATGCAAATTTAGATGTCTTATTGAAAAGAGCACATTTATTAATATATTAGACTTGTAGACGTGAGGGTGTTTTAATACCTACTCAGAAATTACTCATGGGTCGGTTTCACAGAAATATCACTTGCATAAGTGTGAGCTTTACAGAAATGGTGCCAGGCATGAGTGAGCATGGCTGGACTATTCTAAAGAAAACTGGAATGCCTGTAGTTAATGATATTATATTTTACAGGTAAAAATTTTTAAGAGGGTAGATATCATGTTTACTGTTCTTATCACAATGAAATAAAAATTTAAAAATAAAACTGAGTAATGGGCAAAATATGTTATTGTCACTTTCAAACTGTCATCTTTCTTCCTAATTCCTTAGAAACTACTTAACATAACTTTATTTGATGCCTACTATGTGTCAGGCTCTCTTCTAAGACACTAGGAATATCCAGATAAATTAAAAAGATTAAAAGCTTTATTATACAGGAATTACATTTTTTGTCAGATTTATTTAAGATAGAATTCACATACAGTAAACTGTACCTTTTAAAATGTACAGCTTGAGGAGTTTTGACAAATATATACAGGCATATGACCATCACTACAATCAATATACAAAACTTTTCCATCATCCCAGAAAGTTCCCTGCTAATCTCTGTAGTCAATGCCTTCCTCAGACCCCCAGCCTCTGGCAACCACTGATCTGATGTTTGTCCCTGCAGTTTTGCCTCTTCCAAAATGTCATATAAATTTATTGATATGAAATATAACCTTTTGTGTCTGTTTTCTTTCACTTAGCGCAATGCTTTTGGATCCATCCTAGTTGTTTATATATATCAGTAATTCACACCTTTTTATCACTGAGTAGTATTTCATCTGTTTATACATTATTCAGTTGATAGACTTTTGAATTGTTTTCAGTTTTGGCAACTATGGATAAAGCTGCTGCAAGTATTTGTGTACAGGTCTTGTCCATTGTGTGGGCTTATATTTTCAGTAGGCAAATACCTGGAGTGACATTGCCAGGTAATATGATATGTTGAACATTGTAAGAAACTGTCACAGAGTTTTTAAAATGATTCTACCATTTTGCTTTCTCACCACAATGAATGAGATTTTTAGTAGATCCGCATCTTGTTGACATCACCAGTCATTTTAATTTAAGCAATTCTAATCAACATGTAATGGTATCTCATCACAGTTTTCACCTGCATGTTGCTAATGACCAATAATGTTGAGTACCTATGCATGTGCTTATTTGTCAACCAGGTCTCTTCCTTGGTAAAGTGTGTGTTCTAATCTTTTGTCCATTTTCAAAAATTGGGTTTTTGTCTATCTTACTGAACTCTTCTGGGAATTTAAATATTGTTTCCTAATGTGTTAGATGAAGATTATGCCTACCTCCCTGTTATTTGTGTGAAAACAAATGAAACATACGTACAATTAACCATTGAACAACTTTGTGGGTCCACTTGCATGCAGATTTTCTTCCTTCCCTGCCACTTCTCAGACAGTAAGACCAATGCCTCCTTTTCCTCTTCCTCCTCAGCCTTCTTAATGTGAAGATGATGAGAATGAAGAGCTTTATGGTGATCCACTTCCACTTAATTAACACTAAATATATTTTCTCTTATAATTTTCTTAATATTTTCTTTTTGCTAGCTTACCTTATTGTAAGAGTACAGTATATAATACATACAACATACAAAATATATGTTAGTTGACTATGCTATCAGGTCAACAGTAGGATATCAGCAGTTAAGTTTTTAGGGAGTCAAAAATTGCAAGTGGGTTTTCAACTGTATGTGGGGCCAGTGCCCCTAATTATCATGTTGGTCAAGGGTCAACTGTACACAAAAATCTGTAGAACAGTGTCTAATTGTAGGTGTTACATAAATAACTTTTACTCTGCTTCTATTATTGTAAAATATAATTCCATTTTTAAGATACATACTGTCTAGTTAAAATCAGTATCTTTCCCTTTCTTCCAGGTAGTGTCCCATCTCACACCATTCAGCATATTACCTTATCCTCAACTAACCTTTAATAAAGTACTAAATGTTAACTAAGACATTGCATGGTAACAGATAATCCAATAATCCCTGCAGGGTGATCTTCATTATTCACAGACAGAAATGTCATCTAAAACCTTGAGGAGTGGGGCTGTGTTGGTTGAATGACCATTTGGTGCAGTGGAATTGTAGTGAGATGACTTCAGCAGGTGAATCTTTTTAAAACTGATACACAATAATTGCACATATTTATAGGGCACGTGATATTTTGATACTTGCATATAAAGTATAATGATCAAATCAAAGCATTTAGGTTATTCATCACCTCAAACATTTATTATTTTTTGCAGTGGTAACATTTCAAATCTTTTCTTCTGCTATTTTGAAATATTCAATAAATTATCACGAACTGTAGGTACCCCACTGTTCTATCAAATATCAGAAGTTATTCTTTCTATTGGCCATTAGGGCTTTCCTTTCTTTTTGTTGTTGTTAAACTGCTCCATTTAATTAGTGATTACAGAATTAAAACAACTGCTCCCTACCCTTTTACAAGTTTTAGGCAGAAATTAAAATCTGATAACAAAGTGTTCTTGAAAATGTAAGAAACTGGAAATTTCTGTGCCTTATTGATAGAGGTGTTAAATTGTTAAAACAATTTTGGAGAAAATATTGTCAATGATGGAAAACTTTGAAGATGTCCATTTCCTACCACCCATTAATGTCATTTCCAGATATATACTTTGGAGAAATATTCTCATACTATAAGGAGACATGTTCAAGGGTGTTCCCTGAAGCATTATGAACATGAAAAAGCATTCACTGATTTTGTTGCTATTAATATGTTAAAAAACAATTTATATCTCTAATTAGACTTTTAGCCTTTCATTTTTCTGCAAGTTACTTTCCAGAAAAATCTGCTGGGCTCTGTTATGAACTGGTCTTCTTATATGTCATGTTTTGAGACAATCAGGATCACCCAGGAAGGTTTCTACTATCTAAATAAATTCAGCGTTGTGCACAAGAAAATCTGCACTCCACAGGCAAATTTGAAAAAGAGTCTGCAAGAAGTCTTTAAGGAGCAAATTGGGAAATTTAGATAATTTCTTGCTGAAGTGCTTAATATCTGGTAACATGAGTACTTGAAATATCTTTGAAATGCCAGTTGGGAAAGGAAAGAATTAGATTTTCTAGAGTATAACCTTGAGTCACCAGGGCCCTCAAATAAAGAGTTTGCACCCTCTGGTTCCCTTTCAGAAGGAGAAATAGTCACACAGTACACAGTAAGTTCATGTCAAGTACTGGTCAAACAAGTGCATCAGTACACCTTCAGAAACATCTTCTATATCTTCCACATTTCCACATGGAGTCTTATATAAAAATTATTGGCATTTAGTGATTTAATAATAAACCTCAGGTCTTGAAAGCACCTCAATGATTTAAAATCTTTGGTTTTCCCCAATGAGCTAATTAAGCAAAATTTTGAATAACATAGTTTGAAATAATAATTACTGGATTTGGGGGAGTCAACTCTATGTTATCAAGAAAATTTTATACATGTCCATTTAGCACAACTTCAAAAATATAGGTAATATGCATCTCTGGCAAGGTTATCAAACCAATATACCCATACATTGCTAGAATCAAAATATACTGTGATATATTATTAAATATTATTGCCAAGAAATAGAAAATGTGCATGCTATTTTGCCCAATAATTCTACTTGCATGGCAAAAAAAAAAAAGGAACCAGCTATATTCTTCAATATGTTTATGCAATATTATATTACATAAAAAAATGTTATGAAGAATATAATGCCACAATATGGTATTAATTAAATTATTGAGCACGTCTAATTTCTTGAATATTATGCAGATCTTCAATATAATAAATTGAAACAATATGTCAACAAAAGTGAAGGACTTGATATATCTAAAAATGCTGTTCTGTACTATGATTAAAATTAAGCCAAATTTATGAATTCCTGTGGACAGAAATTTGAGAGAAGATGGTAAATAGTAGTTCACTTTTTGGTATGGTTTAAGACCATTGATAAAGTTATTTCTTTTATTTTTAACATTTTATTACTTTCATTTTTCATGTTATTTTAAAAGAAATATCTTCACATACAACACCTTATTCCTTGAGCATATTGGTTTATTTAGAGCTACGCCTCATCCCTCCACACAATGGCCAACATTAATGGGAATTTTCTGCAGATACCTAGAACAGCATAAATCCATACTCTTTGCTTAAATAAATCACATCATTTTTAAATGAAAGGAATATTTTTCTTCTTTTCTTTAGGGCTCCAGCAGGTGGGATCACCTACATAAGATATATCTGCCCCAATGTATTCCCCATGACTTTAGTCAAGCTTTCCCTGAGTTTATGTAATCTGAACAACCTTAAAAACTAAATAAATAAAAATCTGAACAGGTGGACTTCTGAGCAGGAAGAGTTTTCTTAAGCTCTCGTGGCTCTAATTGTTACATGCAAATTGTTCAATAAATAACGTTGGCCATAAAAAGAAAAGATATTAATTAAGAAGAGGATTTAGGCTGACTCAGTCTCATACATGAGACAAAAGGTTAAGTAAATGCCAAGGCCGCTGTGCCTCTTCAAACAATGAATATTAGTTTTAGAATCATTAATGTCTGCTTAGAAAACAGAGTCATATTGGAGAATTGTATGCCAAAATAACCAAGGCCAGAGCTGTTTCTTTTCAATCTGAATTGAAATAATTCTCCAACCAACGGCTAAATGTATGCAGTTAAGAGTGTTAGGCAGGACAACAGGGACCGGCACTTTGAATATGCAGCCAAATTGAGATCATGTTTTTCTTTGAATGTAATAATATGCATAGTTAATACATATCAGCAAAATCTGATCAACTTTGCTGAGGAAAAGCAGGGCTAACTGGTGACGGGAAGCCATTGCATTTTCTGACAGGAGGACAGTAGATTCCCCAGGGCAGGCCAGTGTAGGACGGGATTGAAGACCTGGCCCAGAGAGGTCTGCCCACAGCCAGGCAGGTTTCCTCTAAGAGCAGAAAAAAAGTGTCTGCAAAGCAAGATCTTTTGTAGACTCACTTCTATTTCCCCAATAAGTTAAGCCTCTGGTGCTTTCTGTATTGATCTGGAAATTCTGCAAGCCATCTTGCAGTAATCTTTTCACTGGGGTTATTCTTCAATCACTTTCCTACCTTCTGGTCAGAGAAGCTGTCTAGTAAAGTTTATAAACTAACAGACCTGGTGAAGTGGCTCATGCCTGTATTCCCAGCACTTTGGGAGGCTGAGGCTGGAGGATCACTTGAGGTCAGGAGTTGGAGACCAGCGTGGCTAACATGGCAAAACCCTATCTCTACTAAAAATACAAAAATTTTCTGGGCATGGTGGCTCATACCTACCAGCTACTCGGGAGGCTGAAGCAGGAGAATTACTTGAACATGGGAGGTAGAGGTTGCAGTGAGCTGAGATCGCACCACTGCACTCCAACCTGGGCAACAGAGCAAGACTCTGTCTCAAAAAAAAAGTTTATAAACTAATTTATATTAATTTATATTTCTTCTATTTCGATTGAGTTTTCCAGTTACCATGTAGGATTCTGACATCTCTATTAATTCAAAATAAGCCCTTTAAGATTAATACTTCCCAAATGTTGGCATAAAGTATTTGTGTTTACAAATCTGGAGAGGTGAAGTATACATTCAAATTCTAAAATTTAGAGGGGTAATTTTGGTGATAAATTATTTTATAATTATTGCTAATGTTACTTTGTATAGAATATATATTTAATATGTGGTTTAAAAATTCCTGTTAAATCCCTGCTGTGTATAATGTCTGGGGTATTAAAAACAATTGGGATTCAATAAATGTCTTTTGCCTCTGCTCATATTTCTCTAAATGTCTAAATATGAATATTCACTTAAAAGGTATTCCGATCCATTACATCTAATGCATTCATTTTTATGATATTGACTTCTGGAATCAGATTTTTTTAGCTAAATATGGAAAATGTGACTTGTAATTCCAGCTTGAACACTTAGTGATTAAAGTGGATTCTGAGGTTTGTATTTCTGAGTTTGGAGGATCTCTGAAATGAGGCAAGAAATGCAGATGAAAAGTGAAGTGAGAGGAAATGAAGGAGGAATGCTGGTTAGGTGTCTGCTCCTTGGCTGCTCGATGGAGCAAGTTCAGTTAGCAGTTCCACCGGGTCCTGCTCTCATTTCTCCACCTTGAAACCGTGTGATGCAACCTGCCTCCCTCATGCCCCCTCTACTACGTTTCTCATTTCTCAGAAATATTTTATGAGGTTAAAGGAAATGTCTAAAGAAACACATCAACACTAAAAGAGTCAGTTGGTAGAGATAAAATCATTAAGTGTGAGATGGCTTAAATATCTTCAAAGCAGGATAAAATTTCAGAGCATTGTTAGTTTTTATTCTCTAAACTGCTAATCATGAATTTGAAAGAGACTATTTTTTTCTTATGATAAGCCCCTTACTGAATGCTTAACTCAATGACCAAAATTTCAACTTACATGTATATATAAAATACACATGAGCACTATGTAGATAATGCATATATACACATTATATACATATATGTATTATGTATATAAAATATATATGTATTATGGATATATAATGCATATATACTTAGATACATATGCTTATATATAACTCATATATAAATATGTATATATGTGTGTATATATACATACATGCACACACACATATGGTTGGAGAGTGAAGTTACGTGTGTGTGTGTGTGTGTGTATGCCTTCCAGACAGTGTAGAAATAGAGACAAATTTGTCCTCGGAAAACACCTCCTGAAGCAGCTGACAGGCCATGAAAACTAACAGGTCATAGACAGGACAGTCTTAAATTGGGTCCCTTTGTTAAAATCTGGGTTGAATTTCAAAACCAATTGTTTCTATGCCAAGTTACCCTAACAAAGGTCAGCAGTGAGGTAGGCATGGCCATAGAGGTGGTGAGTGCAGGGAACTTTGTATTTGACAGAAGTTCCTGAGCCCCTGATGTTATAGAGGCAGGTGGGTAAAGAGTGAAGTCTCATGTTGGTCTTCCTCTGTCCTGGAAGGGGTGAGAGGCTTTATGTGGACAGGGATAGAGAAAAAGCAAGGTAATTTATCAAGGATGGGTGAAGGGTGTGGTACAGAATGGAAAACAGTGAGTGAAGTACCCAGAGGAAAAGATAAAAATGAAGACAGTATATGCATGCAGAGTGAAATAAACAAGAGAAAGCACAGAAGGTGGCAGATGCAGAGGCAGAAACAAACAAAACTAGGAACCCCAGTTAAGGAGACAAACGGGACAAAATATAAAAACATAGAAGAGGTTGGAACAGAGCCGAAGTATGAGAATGTGAACTGGGGTGGGGAAGGGAAACAGAGAAAGCAGCAGAGTAACTGGTTTAAGGTAAAGATAAATACAAAGAAACTACATCAAGTGAGATAGCAAGTAAAGGCAAAGGGAACACTCTGAGGGGACCAGAGAGTCTGATGGCATTGGAGAAGTTACCAAAATGGCAAAGACATTATGGGAGGAGAAAAAAATAGAAGAAACTCTATGTTCAATACAAAGGCAAATTAAGTGTATTAAAATTCCCCTTTACTAAGTAAGCACAGGTACCTGGATAGGGATAGAGGAAAAGGGGACACAAGAATGGATGTCATGTGTCCTTCCTTTTAGAAATCCATAGTGAGAAATGCCAGTTCAGTACGTAAGAATCAACTGATGAGAAAAGTGAGGAAGTTATTTTTAAGTACTAAATGTTTCTTGGGGACAGTAAATGTTATAGGAGTTAAAAGGTTAGAGAAGATGATCTTGTCAAGTTATTGGCAAAATTTTGATTACAAAAGCCTTGAGCTGGACCTTGATGGAGAAGCAACTTTTTGCAATGATGGACAGATGGATGTTCTACACTTAGTCCCTCTAAGCCTCCTGCTGGGTTTGATATTTGTAAGGGAAGTCTTGTACCCCAACCTCCATCACTGCTAATGCACCCAAATTGCTCTTCTCTGACCTGGCCCTGGCCTCAGAAGCTGCAATTCCACCTCCAAATATATCCTTCCCTTCCATGCCTCTGTGTTTGGGGCAGCAATACTTCCTCCCACGCTGATTTATCCTACTTGCTCTATTCTAAACGTCTTCATCATAAATCATCTACTCGTCCTCCTAAGCTTAAGTCAAATACCATCTCTAATTAAATAAAATAAATTAAAGTACTGCAGTTAAAGTTTCTGGGACATTGTCTAAACATAGAAGGCTGCAAATAGATGCTAGTTTCCAATTCCAATACAGATGATTGACCCACTCAGTCTTTGTTCGATCTTTCCTCTAATTGAAGAGATTAGAAAACTAAAACTATTTTCCCAGCTTCCTTGCAGCTAGAGTTTAATGTGAATTAAATTTAGCCATATTTATACCTACATGACTTTGAACGGTGGAATGAGGTGGAGGCTACCTCCTTGCCCCTTTGGCTGTTTCCACAAAGGGACAATGTTCTGAGGAGATGAGGGTCTTCTATGGTGGCACTACTGATCAATTTTTCAGTTTCCTAAATGTGCTGAGAGGCACTTAGGATGGTAATAGTGGAAGTACCAGCTACTTAATTCCAGTCCCCATTCCAGCTCCACTGGCAGTCTTAGAGGGAATAGCTCCTTTAGAGGGTCCAAGTCATTCTAGGAGATATTCCTGACAGCTCAGCCTAGAACCTCAGCTCCCAATTCTTCCACCAATTTTTAAGAACCCAATTCCCTGTATTAAATTCCTTCTGCTTAAAATATTTTGAGAATTTTCTGTGTATCCATTGAAATCTGGCTGATATAAGTTCCAATATAAACAGCTATAGCAATTTGAAGACTTGTAAGGCAACAATCATGTACTCTTATGTGCCGCAGTTGTTTATGGATTACACATGCTTTCTTGGCCTTGTATGCTGTAAGTCCTCAATATCCCAAAATATATAGCACAGGATCAAATAGGATATCCACAAAAGTGGATTAATCACTGCATTCAGTTCTCAGTATCAGGTCCCAGGCAGCGTGGGGAGTATCTTCACTGTTTATTATTGTTCTTCTCCTGGACTGTTCTTTCTGTACTCCTAAACCAACAATTAGACAGGGAAAGTAAAAAATTCTGACACATCATACCATTCCCAATTTGCTAATATGTTCCTTCTGAATATGCTTTAGTGTCAAGGTTGGCGGTGGGGTGGAGAGAAACAGAGCCTTGGCTCAGTATTCACTTAAGGATTTAAAATATCTTTGAGGTCCTTTCTCCAAAGACTGCAGCTACCTGAAAATGGGATTTCATGTAAAAATTTGCTGGGAGAGAATCCTTAATGTTGATATGAAACAGGTACACAAGAATCAGGACCTGAATTCCGAAAATAGTGCCAATAAAATGAAGCATTAAAATAATGCTAACTGTTATTGTTGGCTTTCTGCGAGTCTCATTGTAATTTCTGTAATTAATATACTTATATTTATAGTTAAAACATAAAGCAGAATTAATAAGAGATCACAAGTTTGAGTTTTATAAGCTGCTGCTTTCTACAGCCTTGGGAATTTTGAGATGTTTCAGGTATTTTATGATGCAATTATTATCTTCTTCAGGCTTCAACTCACAAATATTGAATTTGGTTTCATTGTCCAATTTGTAAATTATCTTTGTCTGAACCAACATCAAATAGAAAAGAAGGCAGCAAAATATGTTATTACTAATTTTCTTTCCACCATGTTACAAAATTTCTAGTTCATTCCAAGTACTTGCCTAAGAAATGCAAGAACAAAGTACTGAACATTGAGAAAGTTAAAACAATTAGTACATTAATTCATTGTTAAATACCAGTCTTAATCTAAAGCAAAAACAAGAAACAAGGTGGTGTATAAAAATGCTAGTCTTGAATCTTGTAAGTGTTTTTCAAAATGAATGACCAAGACATGTTTATGTGATCCCTCCATTTCTCTTCTTACCACTCATTTCCACTCTACAAAAGTCCACACATCATTATATTCAACAAACATATGCAACCACTTGGAAAATATATATTTGAGTTTTTCACAAATGCCCCAATGTCCCTGTCATGTAGATGCAAGTGTCATTAGAAGAAGATATGTAATGCATTAAGTGCTTTGACATTCTGGGCATGTTGACTTAGCCTTTGGATGTCATTAGTACTTAACTTGCTACTCCTCTAGCTCAAGTCCAATTTCTTGGGCTTGGCCTTTAGTGAGGGTATTACTGAAATTCACCAATGTTACATCCTTTCCCTTAACTGAGAAGCTACCATATTTGCAATTAAGAATCAAGAAAATATCAGGAGGAGTCAATCATTTCCAGATGCCTCTTGCTTCTTTCACAGAGGAGCTGAGCCCATCAAAGAGAAGCCAGACTTTTTTTAACCAAGGAAGTGCCCATCCCACAGACACACGAGATACACATTTTACTTGTTAATTCATTCTTTCACTTTCCATGTGCTAAACAAGAGGATTATTTTGAAGAAGAAGTCTAGTCTCAGACTTGGAAAGCTCATAGTCTCCCGGGGGAGACAGACACATCAATAAAATTTGCCCGGCTCAGTGATGCTTCCTGCCACAAAGGCATCAACAGTGCCCTCTGGGAACACTGGGAAGGGGCAACCCAGAAAGGAGCCCTGAATACATTCTCAGTAAATATGCAAACTTCTTGCTAAATGTGTTGTGGTGGCAGTGGAGGACAAGTTGATGTCATTATATTCCTTTTAGAGAGAGAGAAAAAAAAATTCTGAGATGCAGGAAAAAATGGAAGTAAACTTTTCCACAACCATCATACAGAGCTGAGATTAGAACCGCTTCTGATGGCACAGTGACTCAGCCCAGCAAAATAGATGTGCTGTTCCAGCATTGCTTGGCAAAAAGCCCTCCCTGCCATGGGTAGAAAAGATGCTACATTATGCTTCATATTCAAAATATGTTATACAATCCAGTTGGAATTCACTGAAGCTGAAGTGTTTCTCACTTCATTCTAGACCCTTAAGGGACACCTGAAAGTAAATGGTGGGTAAAGTGCCAGCTATTTTTCTATGTGTCTTCTCCTTTACAAAGTCAGCTCTTCCTCCTTACATTCCTATTCATGTTAAAGTGGCTACTAGTTCCCTGTTATGCAAAAACAAAGAGTTAGAATTAACTGTGAGCCTTTTCTTTTTCCTTTTTACTCCTATTTAATCAGAACCTAAGGTTTACCCATTTTTCTGAGTATCACATGACCGTATATTCTTTTCTATTCCCTGTCGCTCCATTCATGTCATGACACCCTCACTCTTCCAGTGGTACTCCGCCTGCCTGTCTGTCTCTAAGCTCTTTGGATTAACACCTTTGATTTGTCTTCCTACATTTCTCCTATGATCAATTTACCATGCACCCAAGTCCCAAAACTCTAGTCTCTCTTCTGCCTTAAAGAAAAAGGATGTTAGCTTGGTCGCCACCACCTTTCTAGACTCAGGTTCACAGGTCCCCTTCTCGCTCCCTGACCCAGCCAACCACTTCCTCACTGTTGCTCAAATTCAACTGGCATTTCCACTTTTTCATTTTTGCCTGGGTCACTGGGAGAATGAAATTCCTGGATTGCCCCTTTCTTTATATCTGCCTTTCTTAAAATCCCACCTTTTGGCAAGGTTCCACTTCATCCCCTTGAAAACTTTCTTGATCATCATAGCTAATCACATTTTCTTTCTGCTCTGAACTCTCAAAGACATTATAAGCCAAACCCCTACACTGGCCCTCAGCATTAACAGAGCTGGTCAGGAAACACTGTATTTTCATGCCTGCACATCAAGTTTTCTCAGATATTTATTGAAGGCCTAATATATGCCAGTCATTGTGAGAAATGCTTTTTTATATCATCTTAATAAAGTCTTCCAAATACCTCATGCATCAGTAGTCCATTTTCAGGTGAGAAAACCAAGTTCCAAGAAAAAAAAAAAAATCCCTGAAAGACCTAGAGCCACAAAGCTAGCAAGCATCCAACCTGGAATAGAGCTTGTCTGTCAGATGGCAGGTCCATTAGATCTCCATTGCTACTATTCAGTAAACACCTTGATAATAAGGACTATGCATAGGATCTCTTTAGAAGCCACCAGCGTTAACGTAATGCAAATACTCAATGGATATGCATCAATTAATAGCTTTGTTTCATAGATGCTCTGCAACCTGTGTTTTAAAAGAGTAACAACGGAGTATAAGCCAATAGCCTCTAAATGTCCAACTATGTTTATATTCTGCAGAAGTCTAAATACAAACCTATTCTCATCCCTCAAGGAAACTACAAGAAAGCAGATTTGTTCATCACTGAGAAAGGGAAAGTCTTAGAAATCACACCTGTCAGTGAGCAAAGAGGCCTCAATATGTCCTGGCAGCCCTTTTGTCTTCACCATTAGATTTGGGGTTAGGGTAATGACACAAGTCCCCTAGGGTATATTTTGACATAGAAGATGGTGACACCAAGTCTGTGAATTTACATCACTCTGCTCTTTGGTATTTGGTCCTCCACAAAAACCTCCCACCAGTTTGCACCAATACAATTAGGTGCTCCCAATGGCCCTAGTGAGAAGTGGTGACCTGTTATTTCACCACGGTGCCAGAGGAAAGGAGTGGCAAGTCCTGGCTGGGACAAGATTCCTTTGGATATAGAAAAGTCTTCATTATAACCAGGTTAAAAATAGGAAAGTCGAGCATCTGAGATTCCTCAAAACACTGAACAGAGATATGACTTGCTTTAAGTTCAAAAAGTTCATGTCTGCACAGCCAGTGATTAAGGAAATTTTTCATAAACCTCAGAGGTTCTGTGAAGATGCTGGCTTCTAAGAATGTCAGTCTCTGTGATGAAAGAGAACTGAAGTCAGGTTAAAGAATAATGTTTGCATCTTAACTGTGTGGGTTCAAGAAGCTGTACCCCACTAGAGTTAGCTAATATTATGCAAGCTTTGAAAAGAGAGAGATGTTTTTGTGACTAGGATAACCTAGGGAGAATAAAAAGTCTGATTTGATGAAAAGCCTCTGGTAAAATTAGAACCTGCTTCTATGCTTATTCAAAGAAAATGGAAAGTAATGAAAATTAAAAGAGTGGCAAAGGAATCTTGCAAAAATCCTGACAAGATGGCAATCTAGAATTCAATAGAGTTGATTTTGTCTTTCTCTATGGTTTCATCAGATTTTTTTTCTCTTCCTTTCCATTTCTCTCTCTTTCTGTCTCTCTCGAATAGCAACACATGCCTTCTTTCTTAGCAAATTTATTATATTCATAAAAAAACAATTTTAGAGAGTGCATGTAAGCTTTTAAAGAAGTTTTTTCTTTAAACAATGGGGAAACTATGCATACCAGCAATCTGACAACAGTTACCTGATGCAAAATTAATTCAAGGTGTAGTGTAAGGTTCTACAGAGACACAAAGTGGCTGATTTTAGGCAATTCTTCAATTTTAAAAATTTAGCCTGGAAAAATGATATTTTTCTGGAATATCATGATTTGAAAACTGCTTATTTTATCAAGAACCAGGAATAGAACCTGGAACGGGGATTGGAGACATGTTTAACATAGGGGGCCAGGAAGAGGCTGAAGGTGGACACAAACAAGATCTAAGTGTGTTACCCGCAGAGAACATCCACACGGTTAAGATCAAAGTCAGGAGACATGGAGTCAGCCAATGTTAACCAGCATAGTATTCATTAATTGATCAAATATAATGGGTGCCATAGTCTCTGCTCCATAGGCTTCAGAGTGTGAATACAGTCCAGACCTATGGGACAAGCCAGACCCTGAAGTCAAAGCTGCAAGTACAAGAACAAGAATCGAGAGAGCAAAGTGAGCTATAGAAGTCTAAATCCCAGGACTTTCAGTAAAACACCATTAGATCACTGTTGAGCCAATCACAGTAAACAGCAATCTGCTTATTTCCAAGGATTAATGATGAATGTTTTATCCCTGGGCAGGGTTGGAACAGGCCAGGGGTTCAGTCTGATCCTGGAAGTCAGGGGCATCCCAGGTGCTTGGGGACCTTTCCTCTTGTTGCCCAGCCTAGCACACAGAAAAGAAATCATGTCATGGAAAAGGTATGGACTACTGAGACTTTTTCCCAGTGCTGATGTAAGAAGTAGTGATAATTACAGAGTGGAAGCATACAGGACAGTGCCTGGCAAATACTGGGCTGAAATCTTTATCCTTCAGTGTCTTGTTAGGTGTCCTTGGGTAAACCACACAGCCTGTCTGAGACTCAGTTTCTACTTGTGTAGTGTGGGCATCATGATACACCAGCGCTTGTCCTTGGTCTGCCTGTTCTCACATCTGTTTTCTGCCTTTGCTCTGCTCTGCTCTATATTTCAGGATACAGACCCTACAAAAAGTATTTCTCTGTTTTCTGGCCAATGAGAGGCACTGGGGTGGGTGGTATAGAGGGCAACGGAATGAGAGATTTCCCTCTCGGTCTCACTGCCTTGCATGGCGTTTTCAGAAGTAACTGTCTTTCCTCTGTGGTTCTCTCTGGGCTCTAGGAATTCCACCTCCTTCCTTTTCCTGCCAATATGAGAGTGCCTCGCCATTCCCGGTTTGGCTTCTCAGTCTTATATCGCCTGTGTTAACCATTCACTGTCTTAAATTCTCTGGATTACCAGTTCTCTGTATCTAATCTTCCCTGTTATAAATATTTAGAGGTTTCCTGCTTGGATCCTGACTAACACACTTTCCTCATAGTGTTGTTGTAAGGGGTAGTGATAATTACAGACACGATGCATCTAGTACAGTGCCTGGTGAATAACAAAGTTCTCATTCACTTGCCAAATGTGTGGTTGTAGAAGAAAGACTTGCTGTATGTGAGCCTCTCCAGTTCCTGTTTCAGACTCTATCTCTAGTTTGTCTTCATTGTGCCTATACTCTCCATGGCATTGTTTGGTAACAAGACATGCATGGTTTTGCATGTGAGGTTAGTACTTTTAAATTAATGCTTTATTCCATTTATGGCCATAAATGTGCCAAAAATGTTCTGGCTCAGCAGAACCTCCCAGCAGGTTCTGATTAAAGCCTGTTGCTGAACATCTGAGTGTTCACATTTACTTCCCCCTCCCCTCTTAGGGTAGTTTGTGAGAGTACCCAGTGCCCCAGGTGGTCTCAGGCTGGGCACTCCCTCCTGAGCCCAGCTGATGTTTTCTCGCTTAGCTTGAGAGGACCATACATGAGCCCATGGCAGCTGTGACAGATCCTGGACAGCTATCACAGGCCAGGTTTTCTTGGCCATGGGGTTAGGCATCTGTGTGCTCACCTAGTGGAATAAGAGCAGTGCAATGTCATTGTTGCTTACAGGTGTCTTTTTAGCTCCTACAGGCTACCACGAAACCCTTTTCCTAGAAGTACAATTAGTATCTCTTTCCTGCATACTTCATTGTTAAAACTCAGGATTGTGGAATAGGCCTTTTAAACCATAAGTTAGCCTCAAGATCAACACTCTTTTCTTTAGAATTTGGATCATGACTATGGACATCCTCTGTATGTCTTTGGCATGATATTTAACCTCTTTGAGCCACAGTATCCTCAGCCATAAAACTAGCACAACAGAACCTTCCTAAGACTTTTCTTTTTTTTCAAATCACAAGTATCAGCTGCTTAAAAATCAAGGGATCCATGAAGTAAACAAGCCATCTCATCTGTGTGGATCTAAAGAATCATAGATTGTTTAGATGCAGAAGGTTTAATCTCAAGACTAGGACAGACAGAGTCACTTTGATATCCAGTGGCTCCTTGAATAGCCTTTGTCCTGTTTCTTAACTCATCTAGATAACCCAAGACTTACACCATTTTATGTTCTGTGGAAGCTACACAATTAGAATAAAATATGGCTTTTGTCCTCAAAAAGGTTTTAGTTCAGTTGAAGAGAGAGCAGTATAATTTCTCTTCCATTCTGCTTAGCTGTAGTAAAAAGAGACTCATGCCTGGCAAAGTATGGCCCATTTCTTATAAGATGAGGCCTGGAGATCACTGCTCGCAACTGTCTCTCCTGATAGAATGTTTTGAATAATGGAAGAAAACTAAATTTACCAGTAAAACAAATCCCAAACTAAGTTGTGAGCCCCCAGGGTATCTATTACAAAAGCTCATTTCTTAGGGCTAAGCTCTCCTACACTGGCTCAACAGAAGAGTCTCATCATAAAGTCAGGCATCTTTCCTTTTCCAGAAATTAACTCTTTTAAATCTTCCAATTTTTCCCTTTGTGTTTTTCTATGTAAAATCCAGATCTATAAGGCTATGTTGATAAATGTTGTTTACAAATTTCCAATTTTCTTTCCTCGAAAAATTAAGGTAAAGAATTTATGAGCCCAGCATCTAGTGTTTCTTTCTATCTTTTGATTCTTTCCTCCTCCAAATAGGAAGACAGGAAACACTTGGACCAAAGGCAGTACCCAGCCCATTGTCCATGCTGGTCTTCCTTTAAAAGAAGGGACTCCAGAATCATACTTAATAGAAATCAATGGCAAATGGGCATGGTATACGAACTACAGAGTCTTAATTGCTGGGTTATCTGATCTGGGGAGCTCATGCCTAGATCCATAGAAATTTGGAGCATTCATGGAGTCATCAAGATAGTTTAGTAGGTCAGGGAATGAACAAGAGTGGAGGGGGTGGGGTGAATGTATTTTTCCCTTTGGCTGGCTCCATAGCATTTTCTTATCAGAAGATTTAGTGATGTAAAGTTTCAATGGCTTTCTCTTCCTACCACACCATCATTTCCCTTTTCCTTTTTTCTTTCTTTGCAGGTAGCTCCTATCTGTAACGTCAGCAATAATCACTGTGGTATTGTTGCTTAGGCAGTTTTGAAGAGTCAGAAGTGGGCTATAATTGAAGAGTTCATTACCAAGATCGGTTGGTTCCCTGATTACAGTGGCAAGGTGAAATATTTATCCTCCCCAAAAAGCTCCTGCACAACTGTTCTCCAAGTCACCCACTTCTCACTCTTTTTTCATTTGAACCCGGATGAGCTTGTCAGCAAAATTAAAGGTATGTCATTCACATCGTGCCTGCATTGCAAAGGACTATAAACCTGCCAACCTCTTTGATGAAATAAAAGGATTTTATTTATGATTCATGTAGGAATATGAGGTTATTTTTATTCCGTCAGTACACTAATAATCAGACGAGGGCTCGGGAAATGAGGAGCCCACTGACAGGGAAGGTTCTGATAAAGGGGAACCCTCTAGGGTGTTTGCCCCTCTTTGTAATATCCTTTCTAGTGTGAGGTTATGAGCGTGGCAGAGTGTGAGCCAGCTATAAGGCTTGGCTGCAGGAACAAAGACAGATGCAATCCAGCAGGACTTGGGATGCCATCCGTTGAAGGGGAAATAAAAAAAGCAGTCCCTTCGACGAAAAAGTTTTTGCTCCGGCCTCAGGTTAGCAATTTGGAGCCTCCCCAGTTTCCTGTGATGTCTCCAGTTCAAAAGACAGCCGGTCCTCCAGTCTGCACTCCTACTGGGCATTCTAGCCTAAGTTAAAATAATAATAATAATATGAAAAGATAAGTAAAAGAAAAAGAGAAAGAAAAGCCAATTGGCCAGGTTCCTTCCACAATCATTAACCATTTGTTCTTGTCACCCGATGTCCTTGGTTAAGGTGATCTGACTTAAAGGCAAACAAATGTGGCTGAGTATATTTCAAAGGACACCCTTGTCTTGTTATTTCAAATACTCCCATAATTTGGGGTCCCTTTCATCTTTGTTCCTACTCTAGGAAGTGCTTGAAAGTTATTTTAATTCAAGTTGGGGGTAAATTCTCATTCTTACCCATTACTCCCATTGAGATGACCTCAAGCAATTCTGAATAAAAAGTTATCACGGCATGAACTGGGCAGCATTAAGGCCTGTGATTTTTTCAGCAGTGACATCTTGGCAGAGAAACACAAAGACATACAATCTATTGAGAATAAAGTGCAAGAAAGTTCACTGGAGGAAGGGAAATAATACTAATCCTTTATTCAATAAGCAGTAAGTCAAATGAGGTGCTTTTTTTTTTTAAGGTTTAGTAAGTGAAAAGTACATTTAAAAGGCACTGTCAGCTCAGGTGGGGCAGGAGTAGTTATCTGATGGGGTCCTGCCAAGAGATTTGTTTTTATGACAAAGTGCCAATGAATGTTATCCGCATGTATTTATGTATTTGCATCCACATATCTGTCTAGAAAAGACACACTGGCAGGAGGACCTGTCTGAAAATCAGGAGTCCTGACTAGTTTTTCAGAATCAGGGGTTCACCGTTTGCTTTCCTCATTCCATCCAGAAGGGTGCTTTTTTCAATGATGTTATTGCATCTTTGACTGAACATGCGTTAAATGACACCAGAACATTCTTGCAGAATGACCTAATCCCTGGAGGTGTTATCTCCAGAAGTAAAGCCCCTGGCTTCACTCCAGAGTAACCAAGGCCTGAGCCATAGATCCTGTGAGAAGGCACGCACAATGCTTCACCCCAGAATCTGTCTACTTGGGCACTGACTGGTTCAACTTCACCTGTCACCCTGTACTACCAGAACAAAGTAAGACAAAAAATGTCTTGCTTGGGAACTATATGGTCAAAATAATTCATCCCTTTAGAAAGCCAAAAAGTAATCTTAAGAAAAAAAAGTTTTCAATGCATAATCTGATAAAGTAACCACTTGGTTTCAGAGAAATGGCATGTTTAGAAGTGCCCTTTGCTGGAAGCCTTAAACCTGCATTCTAGTCTGTATTCCACAGCTAAACTTTGATATGGCTTTAGCAAGTGACCTTAAATCTGCACGCCTCTGTTTCATCATATCCAAAACATGACTCTCTCAGCCCCTTTCTCAACTGTGTGAGCAGTAAAGGATATATTGGGTGTGAATGTTTGGGAAGAGATAAACCTTGATACAGAATTAAGCTATTTTAACTGTGAAATTCTGCATTTGGAAATGGGCTTTGTAGTAGTGTGTACCAACCAGTATCTTAGAGCTGTATTCTAGAAATGGTTTCTACTCTAAGACAGGATCTGTCATTTTCTCTTGCCACTTGGTGGATGGAAAAAGCTGGGGAATGATGGGGCCTAGGGAGGCAATTGTTGGGTTATGCTTGGCACTCACTACAGACTTCCATCAGATAAATCAAGGGCCCAGTGGTCACTGTCAGAACAAGGTGGGATAAATCTTGGGTCCCTAAACATCGTGGAATGATCTAGTTCATAGGATCCAGAGATCCCAAGGTTTTATTTATGTTTTTGTTATTGAAAGAGCACAAAAATGAGGAGTCCTTTATCTAGTTAGTAGTAGGGAATTGACAATATTATGGAGGAACTATTTGAGAAATTATAGCATCTCTCTAGTCCCGTATCATGATCTTTAAACGCAGCCTCTTTCACCACGACAGAGAAAACCCTGAGAGGTAAGGGAGGTGGCCTTATGCCTTTATTTCCCACAGCCACGAAGCTCACCTCTCATGCCTACCCTAGTGCCAGAAGGTAGAGCAGGTAACTACTGCATGGCCCTAGATTTCATTCTCATGAAGCAGCGAGGTTCATTATATTCTCTTTATCAGCAGTGAGGTTTACAGCTGAAGCCATAAGAGAGATCTGTGTGAAACATGAGCCGAGAGAGAGGCACTGCGTCTCACCATTAATAAGCCCTCTTCTGGGATCCGGCATTAGTGAGATTCAGCGGATCATGGAGCACAGGGGTATCATTTTTACATGATTACTCTAAATTCTTAAACCAGAGGCTTAAGAGAGAGGCTTCTCACAAAGGCAGCCGTGGGAATTGTTGACTGATTGGTACAACACTTGCAGTGGGTTAAACCACTTCAGGTAGCTCCACCTGTGGGGCTTACAGTCAGGTATTTAGCAATCTGCTTTCCAAGCAAGGGGAGAGGGAGCTGAGGAAAGGGAGTGATGTCAGGCGATAACAGGTGAGCTTGACTCATTGCTAGCCATGGTGCACTCCTTGTTAGCAGGATCTGCAGCCCCACCCGTTCCCTCCTTCCACCCCTGCTGGATTTGCCTAGCTTCTCACCAGTTTGGTAACTGAGATTATCTGCTTTTTGAACACTAATGCCATTACTTGTCTTTGAAAAGGACTGCACCCTCTCCCTGTAAACTCACCCTCTCTCTTCTTTGCAGAAGTGGGAAGCCTGGTTGGAATGACTGGTTCAGACAACTGGGAACCTGCCCTCTCAGCCCAAACATGCTTCCGTTTTCTGAAATAACAATCATTTTCAGGAAAAAAAAATACAGATGCTATTTCCTGTCTCCCTTTGATCCAAAATTCCAGCAACTCCTGTAGTCTCTAGAAGGTCTCTTTGAAGGTAATGTACCTAAATGTGTCTGGATCAAACTCTACTGGGCTTCTCTGTCCATGCATCAAGTAAAGTTTGATTTTTTCAGCTCAGAACAGGGTAACACTCAAACAAAGAAGTTTTTGCAGGAGAAATTTGATGCTACTTTCTGCTTTGCCTCCGAAGGTGGTAAAAACCCAGAAAATGGTCTCAGCACAACTTTAGTGTTTGAACTCTAAAGATGCCTTATTATCTGATTAAGTAGGAGCATTTTTTGAAGCCCACAACTTGCCCTTAATGATATTGGGTTGTGTACTATTCTCTTATTGTTTCAGAGGTTGGCCTCACCTCCTCAGCAATGAATGAGAGGCTATGCCATTGAAGAGCAGGGACTATGCTTACATACTACTCTTGAACAAACAGGGCTCCAAGCACAGCCCTGGGCTGACTTCCATACAAATTGGCTGACTTCAATGGAAATGCAATCTGCATTTTTCAGGCTCCTTTTCCCAAAGTCATTGACATTTATTTGAAATGGTGTTCATAGTGTTTAAATCTGTATGAGATCTAGATACCATATTGTTATGGGCTGAATTGTGTCCCTCCAAAATTTGTGGGTTGAAGCCCTAACCCCTACTGTGACTGCATTTGGAGACAGAGCCTTTAAAGAGGCAGTTAAGGTTAAATGAGGTCATAGGGTAGGGCTCCAGTTCAGAAGAACTGGTGTCTTTACATGAAAAAGAAGAGACAACAGAGCGCGCTCTCTCTCGCGCTCTCTCTCTCTCTCTCTCTCTCTCTCTCTGCATACACATAGAAGAAAGGCCATTTGCAGGCCAAAGACAGAGGCCTCACCAGAAACCAATTCTGCTGGCACCTTGATCTTAGAATTCCAGAAGACAGAACCAGGAGAAAATAAATTTCTGTTGTTTAAGCCACCTAGTCTATGGTATTTCGTTATACCAGCCGAAGCAGATGAATGCATACACTCCATTTTACAAAAGATTGAGAGAGGTGAGTTCATGGCAGAGCCAGGGTTGAAATACACATGTGTACTCTCACAGCTGATGCTCATTTCACTTTACCACGTTATAGTTGTGAGGTGCAGAAAACACTGGCAGAGAATGGAAGGGAACCAGAGTACACAAATAAAATATTAATATTAAATCACAATGAGTTCCTTACATTATATTCTCCTTTTACTTGTCAATTTATCTGAGAGGCAACAGCCTTTGGAAACCTATAGATCTGTAGATAGTGAGAAGGAATGGGAAGGGAAGGCTGATGACTTCCTCCAGAAGTGACATATATTAGGAAGTCCCCCAAATCCACTACAACAGGAAGTTTTCCATGGAGCTAGTGTCAGGGAGCACCCTCCTCAAGAGATGTTTTGCTTCATTTCATTTCTCCCAGACCATGCATATGTATGTAACTGAGATAGCTGTTTAGAACTTTTCTCTCACAGAAAATGAGATAACTATTCGGACAACAGGCTGACAATATGAAAAAT
Source organism: Theropithecus gelada (assembly GCF_003255815.1). Taxonomy (NCBI): domain Eukaryota; kingdom Metazoa; phylum Chordata; class Mammalia; order Primates; family Cercopithecidae; genus Theropithecus; species Theropithecus gelada. Next base: position 79,942,622 of record NC_037681.1, read on the forward strand.
GAAGTTATTCTTCCACACACAAAAAATTTCAGATGAATCTAAGATCTAAGTGTAAAAATAAACTACAAAATACTGGAAGAAAATTTGAGTGATTATTTATATAATTTTGAAGCAGGAAAGGTCTTTTCATATATGACATTGAATGGAAATTCTAAAAGAAATATTGATACATTTTTGCCTTATAAAAGTCAATCATACTTGTACAACAATAAAAGCAAACCAGTTAAAAATACTATCAACAATTATTTAAAATGTCTGTGAATATTTGCAAATATGTAGCCAATACAGTGTTAATATATTTAATATATTTGCACATATGCAGTGAACAAAGTGTTAACATAAAATGTTGTTAACAAACTGTTAAGTGTTAGTGTAAAGAGTTCTTCCTACTTACTAAGACAAAGACAAATGTTTCAAAAATATAGTGGACAAAGCATATGAAAAAGCAGCTCATAACATAAGAATCTTAGGTGGCAAACATACGGTAAGAAAGAAAAGAGTCATTCTCTCTCTGAGTCAAATAACTGCACATTAAAACAATAAAAACAATTTTTCTATCAAAGCATATGGGAATAGTTTTTTTTTTTTAAATTATAATATCCAGATTGGCAAGGGGTGTTTCCTCATTTTTATTAAGTGCTGCTGAGAGAGTAAATCAAGAAACATTTCTTGGGGACATTTGGCAATTTATCAAAACCTTAAAATCTATTATCCTTTGACTTAACAATTCTGCTACTAGGAATTTGTCCTTAGGAAATGATTGAACAAGTAGGCATATGTACAGAAATGTTTATCACAGGTTTGGTTATAAGATAGAATTATTGGGAGAAAATCTAAATATTCAATGCTAGGGCACTGGCTGATAACCATACATCTGTTTAATGGAATAACCATTAAAAGTTATGATGAAGATATTATGGATTGGCCAGAATGCAAAGATATTTATAATTTATTAAGTGAACTAAACAACCTACAGAGTATAGACATATACACCAATATGTTATATTATGTGTGTGTGTATAAATTTTTTAAGAATACACACAAAAAACAGTTTAGCATGAGTTATTTCTCTGGATATGAGTTTGATTTAATTTTTCATTTTTATTCATCTGTGTTTTCTAATTTTCCAACAATAATCTAATTTTCTTTCAAAGCAGCAATAGTAAAGAGGGTGGGATAAATGAACAGAAGACCTAATTGGAGAAACAATTTTTGGAAATGAAACCTTTTATTCTGCTGCCTTCTCTCGATGTTCCTTAAAGTGTGGTCTGAGCATCATCTGTATCAGAACCATTCAGAGGCTTTCTTAGAAGTGCAGATTCCAGAGCCCAAATGTGAGGCATAAAATGGATTCCTGGGACAGCGCCCAGGAATCTACCAATTTAACAAGCCAAGCCCCAGGTGCTTTCTACGTATTGGGAGGACTAAGAACTATTGGCTGCGGAAATTACCTGGATCCCTTAGTTTCAGTGTTACTGAATGACGGTCAGTCATATTGAGTGATAATTCTGTGCTAAGTAGTTTCTAGTAGCTTCCTTATCAATGCAGTAACTATTGGGTGTCCATTAAGGTGTTAAGTGATGCAGCTCAAGGCATTTTTGATCCAAGGAGAAAAGCCACTTCAGTATGCACTCTTTCCTTTCTCTCCCCAGAGCATCCCCTTTCATGATTTGTGGGCCACAGAAATTATCCTGGTCTCTAAGTCTTTTGGCATGTGAATGCCCCAGGGCACTGTCAATGGACAACAAAGTAGACATTATTCTTAGAAAATGAGCTCCAAGAGTTGGAGAGAAAGAGCCCACTCAGGAACTTGCCAAGGAGGCAACATCGGAGTAGAGTGAATAGAGAGGTGTTCAAAAACTTAAGCTCTCATAAGGCTGAGGTTGAGTTGGAGTGGATTGAGGAAAAGAGGAGAAAGTGTTCTTTTTTAAGCTAGCCAGTTTTCCAGGAGTGTGAGATGCCAAAACTAAGTTTTCCATAAGTTTCAGCACAAGCTCTGCATCTGTCAGCCCTCCAGACTCTGATGATAAAATGATACCCAAAAGTGTGGTTGCTCCCAAATACCACAGTGAGGACGTCAGTCCCTGTCTGGCATTTAATTGCTTTCCTAAATTACCAGCAGGTGGTGCAAGAGTTTCCAAGTCAGTGAACTTCCCCTTCACGTGGCTTCTGCTCTGGGAAGTCTGGCAGGAGCCCACCCCTCCTTCTTGAGTTCCTCTCATAATCCTTACATGGCTCCTCTGTGCTCCAACAATCACAAGGGATAGGGAAGCGCCTTTAAAACGCATTTTGTACCTTTTAAAATGTGTTAAATATAAATGTAGAATCAGAGAAACATGCATTAATTATAGAACTGTGTTAAGGAAAAGAAAAAAAAAAATCCCATTACTAGCAAACCCAGCAGAAACACAAGCCTTCCCCTGTTGGCAAAAGAGGAATGGGGAAAATTAGCAGAAACCTTTAGGATTTAATGCCCTTTACCTCCTACTAAGAAGACTATGAATATGGATTTGGGAAAAGGGGTTGTTGGTGGGGAAGGGATTAAATTAGCTTAACTGGAAAAATCGAAAGGAATGAGAGGATATAAAATTGGCCACATCCTGAATGGCATTGGTAGCTTCACTGGTTATATAAGAAGTGAGGAAGAATCTCTAACTGGGAATTCCCAGAATGTTGTTTTGGAATATTTCAGGCCAAGGAGGAGTGGGGAAAGTCTGTTTTAAGAAAACACCAGGCAGTCAGAAGGAAGTTCATCAGGGTTTCCAGACCTAGCTAAGGAAGAACTGAAAGAAAAGGGGACTAAGGTTTGAGTTTACTTGAAGTGGAATGGAAAACTACATCTCTAGTTCAGAGTGAAACTCTGATAAGGTCTCAAGCCAGGGATTCTATGGGGTTCTAGATTTCAGGCATCTATAGCAAAGTGGTAGCAAATTTGGGACTGTGAGTGTTCACACGTCACATGCAAGAATTCAGATGGAGAGACATATTGCATCATCAAATAGACACGGTATTAATGCAGTTGTGAGTATTTGTATATCTCTGATTAAAGCTTGGAAATGACACTACGGTCTTGCACAAATAGAACTCCAAAGGAAAAAGAAGGAAAATGATAGGCTTTGATTCATGAGGCAGAATTTAGTTCAGGCTGAATGGATCTGCTTTTTCTAAAGATCATCCCCTTTTCTAGGGAACTTGTTCACAGACCCTTTCCAGGCCTGCCTTACTGTCTCTAAAATTGCTAACTACTCTAGAGAACCAACCTATAAACACCATGACCAAGACCTTGATATATTCTGTGACTTTGGGCAACCTATTTAAACACTATGGGCCATTATGTTAAGGCCACAAATGTAAAGCCCCCAACTCATAGTGAAAAGTTTGATGTTACTCGTTTGATGTTACTCTGGAAACAATAATGAAAATACATATACCATATACAAATATGGGGTGGGGAGGAAGGGAGGACATGAAATCAATTCTATTGCACTCAACTACATTTGCTGAAATCATATACATAAATGTGCTCTAAAATGCAGCTGAAACATAGATTGCTGCTTGAGATTAGGGCTTGTTATGACAATTTAGGATACAGTGATTGTCACTAAAAGATGACTGCAGGCACATAATGAAGTAAAATGTGCTAGTTGATAGGTAGGTGCAGGTGACGTATGACAGCTAATGAAACAATATAATGTGTAATTGAAAAATGTACTACCTTGGTTACTGTGAATTTTATTGCCATCTATAATAAAGGGACGAAGATTGTAGATCAACAATTAATGTTCCAACATGTTGCAATTCCTGCATAAATATAGCAAGAGAGGTAGGAGCCCAGTAAAGTGTTAAAAACATATGCTAAGACAAGTATTAGGCAAAAGCAGAGTAAAAGGCCACATTCTCTACAAAATGGCTCAATTGTCCTATCCCCTCCCTCCATTTTAGAGCATCTCTCTAGTATCATCTGATATTTTTACCATATTTCTTGGAGAAAGTGGTATTTCTCCTCCTCATAAGGCTGAATATTGAGAATAGTTCTCTTCCATAACACACATCAGCATCTAAGAAATTTTATGCTTTTCTTATTTCATTTTCTGTCTCTTCCTACTCTAATGTAAACTATGAGAGGCAAAGATCTTTACCTTTTGTTTTTTTCCTGCTACTGCATCTCTAGCGCTGAAAAGAGTGAGGGATACATAGTAGTTACTCAATAAATAATTTCACATCTTCCTATACCTCTCAGGATCCTTAGACTTGCCCTCGTCCTAGAGATAAGCCTAGAAATTTATGTTACAAAGATAATAATTCTCCATCAAAGCTACTGTTGTAAATTTCTTTTCCTTTTTTTCCTGCCAGAAACCCCAAATAAGTCTGCTCTTGACCAACATCCCCATCCACACCACCTAAAGCTATGTTTTATCCATTGCCCCTCACTCAAAGACTTTTTCAAATTTTACTTCCAAGTTCAAGGGGTCTTTTTATAGCCACTGCCCTATGCAACTTATCTGCCACAGTTAGCCTGTGAAGGACTCTCTTCCTCTTGAAGTTTCCTCTCTCTTTTGTTTTCTATGACACTGCATAATCTTGTTTCTGTTCCTATTTCTTCAAAGGATCTATATCTGTCGGCATAAGATACCTATCATGTAACAAATGACACCAAAATTTAACAGATTAAAACAACAATGTTTATTATCTCATAGTGTCTATGGCTCAGCAATTGAGGCATGATTTTGCTGGTCCTCTGTGACATGATCTCTACACTCTACAAACAAATTCAAAACCAATACTCTACAAGACTGCCATCAAGATGCTAAAGGATACACAGTAACAGATAGACAGGAAAAATAAGTTCTAGTGTCCCATATCAATGTAGAATGATAATGGTTAACAATGTAGAGTTTCAAAAAGCTAGAGCTTGGATCTTGGGCTGGGCACCGTGCCTCATGCCTGTAATCCTAGAACTTTGGGAGACTGAGACAGGCAGGTTACTTTAAGTCAGGAGTTCAAGACCAGTCTGGCCAACATGGTGAAAACCCATCTCTACTAAAAATACAAAAATTAGCTGGATGTGGTGGCGCATGCCTGTAATCCCAGCTACTCAGAAGGCTGAGGTAGGAGAATCACTTGAACCTGGGAGACAAAGGTTGCAGTTAGCCAAGATCATGCCATTGTACTCCAGTCTCTGGGAGAGAGTGAGACTCTGTCTCAAACAAACAAAACAAAACAAAACAAAAAAAAGAGGAGGATATTGAACTTTTCCAACACACAAAAAAGATAAATATTTGAGATGATGGATACACTAATTACCCTGATCTGATCTGATCATATAGATTATATGTATAGAGACATCACTAGGTATACTATGAATATATACAATTATTATTGGCCAATTAAAAATTAAAAAAAAAAACTTAACTCAAAGTTTTGTAAAGGATATTGGCCCAGGATCTGTGGCGTTATCTGAAGGCTTAATTAGGGAAGGATGTGCTTCCAAGCTCACTCATGTGGTTGTTGGGATAATTGAATTCTACAGGACCTGTTGGACAGCGGTCTCAGTTCCCCTCTGGCTGCTGGCTGGAGGCTGCCCTCTTTTCTTTGCCAAGTGTCCCTCTCCATCATGACAATAATGTAAGAAGAGGCAGAGAGAGTGAATACCAGAAAAATGGAAGACACAATCTCTTATGACCTATTCTTGGAAGTGAGATTTTCTCATTTTTGCTGTTTCTATCAACTAGAAATAAGCCACTACTATGTCCTGTCTGCGTGCAAAGGGAGGAGATGACAGGAAGGTGTGAAAACCAGGAGACAGGAATTCTTGAGGGCCTTTTAGGACATTGAGTACCACAGTCACGTTCATTGACTTCTTTCCGTGCTTCTACTCCATCAAATGGACAGTCTTCAAGGTTCTGTCCTCACTTCTCTTTATTCTAAAAATACTTCCCTGTTTCTGGCAAATACTCATTAATACCATAAATACCCATGCCATAAAGTTTTTATATTCCTCCTGTTCAACTCAGATGTCCCATAGTCACCTAAAACTCAGTTTACATAAAGTCACATGTATTAATTGCTTTGACCTTTACTTTTCTTCATGATTATTACAATTATTTTAATCACCTACCTGAAAATCAGTTTTGGTGTGTGAATGTATCGTAGTCTTAAAAAAAAACACAACACTTTATTGAGTTTATTGAGATTCCATTGACATGTAAAAAGCTACCTACAATATATATAATTCAGTGTATCAAATATAATGTGTACAATTTGATATGTTTGGGAATAAATCTATATCTGTGAAACCATCATCACCATAAAGTCCATAAACATATCTGTCTGGGATTCTTCACAGCTCTTTTAAATTTTTTCTGCCTTCATATTATATATCAAATACGTCCCCAAACCCTATTGGTTCTTCCTGTCTTACATTTCTCACATTTGTTATTTATTCTTCATCTTCACCCTAGTTGGGGCTACAATGACTTTACCTCCAGGATCTCATAATAACCATGTGGTGCTTTCCAAATTTCTACCAACAAAATGTGCTCTGTGCAGCCATCCTAAAACATTGCTCTCATGGTGCTACTGTATTCCTTGAAGCTTTGTATTTTAAAACAAATGTAGCTTTTGAAACTTTTTGAAACAATTTTAGACTTACAGAAAACTTGCAAGAATTTTATAAAAAATATCCTATATAACCTTCACCCAGACTTCCTAAACATTAACATGTTGTCAATTTCTTTTATCATTCTATCTATATATATCCACATTTCCTCCCGAATTTTAAATGTTCTTTAATTTAATTCCGAATAAAAGGAAACTTCCCATCTTGGCTTTCAAGGCCTTATGTATCTGGTCCCAGACTTAATACCAAGAAGTACGCTATGCCTAACTGATCTGGTTTCTGTCTCCTTAACAGTCCTTGAACATTCCCATTTTTATTATGCTTTGTGCCACTTGCTTTGCAGGAAATGTCTTACTTATACATATTTCTACCTATCAAAATCTTTCTCATCTTTTAACATCTGATTCAAAAGGTCACTTATTTATGAAACTCAGAGGCCAGAAGTGGTATCTTCCATCTCTGAACTTCTGTAACATTTTGTTTTTTACCATACCTTCTTTTCTTGTGATTATTTGTACAAATGTAAAGTATTTTGTAAGCTTGATTTATTTATAACCCTTATTATATACACCATCATTATGCTGACATACCCTGGTTTTTTCATTCACTTAGACCTGGTTAAAAGAGAAAGATTTTTAAAAGGTGGTTTTCTTGGATTTAAAATATATAATCAACTTAAAATGAGGTTATATGAAATCAACCTAAGGGTAACAGATAGTCTCTATGAGTGGACCATATTTTGAAGATACTAGCATACATAAAGGAAAATATGTCACTCAGAATGGAAGCTGTTCTTGTTAGACATAGAGTGTGAGAGAGAGTCTGAAACAATTATTGGCAGTATCTAAGCAAGCACTGTCCTGGGTGTGTGGGTGGACCTACATTCTCAGCACGGGAGGATACTGTAACAGCTTACTACACACTGTGCACTTGGCTAAGGCCTTTTTAATCCCAGCCTGATTGACTTATCACCTTAACCATATTTAAAAACAAAACAAACAAACAAACAAAAAAACCGTACAATTATTCCCCATCTTAGAAAATTGTAGCCATTTACTAAGAATTCTCTTAGGCATGAACATGAACTGGTTTAATTTTCCCAAACACAACTCTGAAAGGTAGCAAGTATTTTCATGATGTATCAATCAGATTCTAAACCTTGCTGGTTAATTTTACTTATTAAAATCGTCCAGTTCAGGCTGAAATAGCAGTTTCATACCAGATTCAGGAATCTCCCCCTCTCTACCATAAACCAAACTGTATGAGTATAATGATGGTTTATATCTGCATGTTTATTTGTGCACATTTGTGGGGCGGGGTTGAGGGGTGGTTGGTGTTTCCTCCTTTTTTATGTCTTCCACGCTTCATTCTTCTAAGGTCTGTCTCCTTTGTTGTTGGGCACAATGAAGAGCGAATTTTTTTCTAAATATCTCACTTTTTTTGTTTCATATTTGAAGGGAAATGGCTAGCAGTTGATTGCTCACATGGAGGGCATACTGTTAATTCACTATAGCAGTGGTAGGATTTGTTCCTCACAATTATTTGTACTGTTTGATTAAGAGTGTGAGATCCTGGACTTCTCACTTTTTAAATCTCTAAATAATTCAAGGACAACAAGAAACCACCCTCTCAGCATTGTTAAAATGATGTGCCCAAGATCTCACAGTTATTAGGTAAGGGGGCAAGAATTTATCTATACCACTACTAAATATTCAAGTCAATATACTCTTGCACATCTGCATAACTGCACATCTTCTCATTGTGGTGGTTCCTTTTTAGATCTGCCTTTAGGAAAAGGGTGGGTCATTCAAGCCACTAGAAATACTCTGATTCTTGTGACAGCTATTATTCTCATTGAAAACTGATCATTCTGGTTTCTTTATCAGACTCTGAGCTTGGCTGACGCAACCCTGTTCCCAAGAGACGGATTCATTATTTCTGTGTTGATAATGTAAACATTTAAAGCTTATAAGGCTGAACAACAGATTCTAGAACTGTGGTGACCTTTCAAAGTCAGAAGCACATTGTGCCGCTTCGTGGTGGTACCACTTACAAAGCCAGCAAGCAAACAAATTATCCAGCATCATCAATATCTCAAGCCTTCCACAATTAAGATCAATAAGTGTGTAGGTTTACCAGGATATGATTGACAATTAAAATGAAAATAGCCTTTTATTGAAATAAAATGTATTTTACATAACATATGTGTCTGAGAAGGTCAAAGTCTACTTTAGGTTTCTTTTTTCTTAAATTACCTTAATACTTAAACCTTTAACAGAATGTTTTCTGTGATGTAAACATTTTTATTAATTTATTTGTAGATTACTTTTAATTATCAAGACCTATTTATAATGAAAAATACATTCATTCATCCTGCTAGGTGGCAGTCATCTCTAGTCTTTCATTAAGACAGTTATTAAATGTCAGCATACACAGACATCATGTTGGAGACCAACTTCTTGATACATGTCATATGTACATTTTTTTTAAGCAATTCATGTCACAAAAAAATCCTCAGATTGTCATTAACTATTTGATAAGTGCAATATGTTATTGTAATTTATTGAAACCCAGGTTTACACTTCATGATTCTGGCCGAAATAGAGTAAGCCCATTATACCTATCACTCCCACTGATTTCAACTAAAAACTGGACAATATTTAAAAGGCAACTATCTGAAAACTCTGAAAAGTTAGCAATAGCAGACAAACTAGAGAGAGAGTCAAACTTGAAGAATGACCATAATAGAGATAAATACTTTACCTGAACATGAGGCAGTAAAAACTCTAAGGAGAAAAGAACTCCCTGATACTAGAGAGTATTATGAGAAATCTCAGAAAGAAGAAAGCTGGAGATGACCCCCACTTTATATACGAACTGACACAAGTCCTGGGCTCACTCCTAAGCTGTGTGTGTGAGTAATAGGCATTAACATGAATCAGCATAGTAAAGGCTTCGGGAATTGAACTGTAATATAAACCACCACCCAAGTCCCAGAATTACCTCTGAGATATATGTGCAAAACAGCCAAAACAATATGACAAAGACTTTGAAACTATAGCTGACATTGGAAATACCACACACAGAAGGCAAGAAATAATTTTTTAGTTTTAACCTAACTGGGTTGATGGTTTGATAAATTAAAAATTTGACATTCAACAGCAGGTTTTAACGGCACCCAGAGTCTCTCAAGGTAATATTTAAAATATCCAGGATATAACCCAAAATTATTAGAAAAATAAATAACTAGAAAAATACGACAAATTCTCAAAAGAAGGATAAATAATAAGACTTAAAGGAATAGAAATAGACAAATTCACGAATATACTTGGAGACTTTAGCACTCTTCTTTGAATTATCAACAAATAAGTAGATAGGAGACCAGCACGGATATACAAGATCTGAACAACACTATCAAATAATTTTACGTAATTGATATTTGTTGAACGCTATATCTAGAAACAGCTAATACATATTGTTATTAAATCCACATAAATAATAACCTAGATGAGCTATATCATGGCTCTTATAGCAAACTATAACACATTTTAAAAATAGAAATAATACAAAATATCTTATACGATCATAGTGGAAATCAAAACTAAAAAGATATTGGAAAAGTACCAAAATATTTGCAAATTAAATAGCATACTTCTAAACAGACACAGGTTAAAGAAAAAGTCTGGAGTAGACGATAAAATATTTTGAACCGAATGAAATAGATGAGAATGAAGATAAATTTGCGGAATGAAGCTAAAAGAGTGCCTAGAGGAAAATCTATAGCATTAAATGTTTATGCTAGAAATATAGAATGATCTCAAACTAATGATCTAAGTCTTCAACTTAAGAAGCTAGGAGGAGTCGCCGCTGCCGCCAGTGCCTGTGCTTCATGAGGAAGATGCTCGCCACCGTCTCCCGCGTGTTGTCCGGCGCTTCTCAGAAGCCGGCAAGCAGAGTGCTGGTAGCATCCCGTAATTTTGCAAATGATGCTACATTTGAAATTAAGAAATGTGACCTTCACCGACTGGAAGAAGGCCCTCCTGTCACAACAGTGCTCACCAGGGAGGATGGGCTCAAATACTACAGGATGATGCAGACTGTGCGCCGAATGGAGTTGAAAGCAGATCAGCTGTATAAACAGAAAATTATTCGTGGTTTCTGTCACTTGTGTGATGGTCAGGAAGCTTGCTGTGTGGGCCTGGAAGCCGGCATCAACCCCACAGACCATCTCATAACAGCCTACAGGGCTCACGGCTTTACCTTCACCCGGGGACTTTCCGTCCGAGAAATTCTCGCAGAGCTTACAGGACGAAAAGGAGGTTGTGCTAAAGGGAAAGGAGGATCGATGCACATGTATGCCAAGAACTTCTACGGGGGCAATGGCATCATGGAAGCGCAGGTGCCCCTGGGCGCTGGGATTGCTCTAGCCTGTAAGTATAATGGAAAAGATGAGGTCTGCTGACTTTATACGGCGATGGTGCTGCTAACCAGGGCCAGATATTCGAAGCTTACAACATGGCAGCTTTGTGGAAATTACCTTGTATTTTCATCTGTGAGAATAATCGCTATGGAATGGGAACATCTGTTGAGAGAGCAGCAGCCAGCACTGATTACTATAAGAGAGGTGATTTCATTCCTGGGCTGAGAGTGGATGGAATGGATATCCTGTGCGTCCGAGAGGCGACAAGGTTTGCTGCTGCCTGTTGTAGATCTGGGAAGGGGCCCATCCTGATGGAGCTGCAGACTTATCGTTACCACGGACACAGTATGAGTGATCCTGGAGTCAGTTACCGTACACGAGAAGAAATTCAGGAAGTAAGAAGTAAGAGTGACCCTATTATGCTTCTCAAGGACAGAATGGTGAACAGCAATCTTGCCAGTGTGGAAGAACTAAAGGAAATTGATGTGGAAGTGAAGAAGGAGATTGAGGATGCTGCCCAGTTTGCCACGGCCGATCCTGAGCCACCTTTGGAGGAGCTGGGCTACCGCATCTACTCCAGCGACCCACCTTTTGAAGTTCGTGGTGCCAATCAGTGGATCAAGTTTAAGTCAGTCAGTTAAGGGGACTAGAATGGGAGGGTATACCTTCAGGGGGCTACCAGTGTTCTCAACTTGGTTAAGGAGGAAGAAAACCCAGTCAATGAAATTCTTGTAAACTTCCATTAAGACTAAGTGTGTAGATTGAGCAGATAGTAATTGCATGCACTTCGTACATTGTTGCATTAAAAGATTAATTATTGAGTGCTAAATAAAATAAAATAAAATAAGCTAGAAAAAGAGAAACAAATTAAAGCACAAGAAAAAGAAAAGGAACAATAAAAAATAACTGAAATTAATAAAAAGAAAAAGAAATAGAGAAAATAAACGAAACCAAAAGCTGGTTCCTTGAAAAGATGAATAGAATTCAAAAATATCTGGATGGACTGACCAAGAAAAAAGTGAGGATATACCAATTTTCAATATCAAGCATAAAAGGGGGATATCATTTCAGACCCTCAGAAAATAAAATAGAAGGAAATCTGAAATAATAAGAAAATAATAAAAACATTTGTGTGCCTATACATTTGGCAACTTAAATGAAATGGACCCAGTACTTAAAAAGACGGAAACTACAAAATTTATTCAAGAAGAAATAGATAACTTGAATAGCTTTATATGAGCTAAAGAACATTATTCATAATTAAAACTTTGTAGCAAAAATTCTAGGACCAAATTGCTTCACTGACGAAGTCTGCCAAAATTTTAAGAAATATATAAGCTTTATACAATTTGTTTTTCAGAAAATAGAAAAGGAAATATTTTGTCATTTTGTCACAAAAAAGCCAGATAAATGTAATACAAGAAACAAGAAATTGAAAACCAATATCCCTCTTACACATGGACATACAAATATTCAACAAAATATTAGACAAAAAATACAGCAGTACATGAAACAATATTAATACATCATGACTTAATAGGGTCTATCTCACTAATGAAGAACTGGTTCAACATTCAAAAGCTAATCAATATAATCCATCATAATAACAGACAAAAATGATTATTAAAATAGATAAAGAAAAATCATTTGACAAAATTTAGCATCTAATTTCCTCATAACAAAAGATATTGAGCATTCTTATATGATTATTTGACATCTGTATATCTTCCTTGGTGAGATATCTCTTCAGATATTTTGCCCATTTCTTTTTTGGGTTATTTTCTTATTGTTAAGAGTTCTTTGTGTATTATGAATACAACTGCTTTATCAAATATTTGTTTTGAAAATATTTCCTCCCAGAGTGTGACTTGCCTTTTTGTTCTCTTAACAATGTCATATCAGAGCAAAAAATCAAAAGGCGTATTTTATCATTTTTTTTCTTTCATAGATTATGCTTTTGGTGTTGTACCTAAAAACTCCTTGCCAAACCTAAAGTCATATAGATTGCCTCCTACATTTTTTCTAGAGATTTTACAATATTGTGTCTTATATGTAGGATTATGATTGATTTTGAGCTTTTATGAAGGTGTGAGGTCTATGTCTAGATTTTTTTCTTTTGCATATGGGCATACAATTGTTCTAGCAACATTTATTGAAAAGACTATCATCTCTTCATTGAATTGCCAGTTTTCCTTTATCAAAGATTTTGTGTTGGTCTATTTATGAGCTTTCTATTCTGTTCCATTGATTTTTGCCTATTATTTTGATATCTTAGCCTGTCTTGATTACTGCAATTTTTTAGTAAGTTTCAATGAGTATTGTTACTCATTCAACTGTGTTCTTCTTCAGTATCATGTTGGCTATTTTGATATTTTACCTTTCCATAAAAATTTTAGAGTAACTTTGTTGATATCCTCAAATTATCTTGTTGAGATTTTCATTGGGATTATATTGACTCTACAGAAAGTTGGGAAATTGACATTTTAACAATATTGAGTATTCCAATCCATGAAGATGGAATATTTCTTCATTTGTTTAAAATTGTTTTGATTCTTTCCTTAGATTTTTAGAGTTTTCTAAATATACATTCTATGTATATTTTGTTGGGTCTATACTGTTTTATTTTATTTTATTAAATTCTGGGATACATGTGCAGGACATATGGGTTTGTTACACAGGAAAATGTGTGCCATGGTGGTTTGCTGAGTATTTTTTAAATTATCATTTGAAACCAATAGTACTTAACTTTTATCTTTCTCCTTTCTAAAATAGGTGGCACACTTCCTACCATGAAAATAATTCTCTACTGTTCCTTCTTCTTGTGGATATTGCATAATAAAAGAAGAAAGTATGAAACAAGATTTGACAATCCTCTGTTTAGAAGAGTACCTTAATGACTCTAAGGCAAAACCTCAGAATAGGAACTTGGTGACTACAGAGGTCTTTGAAACTAGACAATTAATAAGGGCAGGCCTTCAAAAGCAGATCAGAGGGAAAAAACAATCCAAAGAGAACTTAGACACAAATACCCAATAGCAACAGAGGTATAGCTATAATAGCAAAAAAGCACCTGAAGATGATTATTTAATGACCAGGAATACTTCCCATTCCAATATGTACAACCTTCGGCAATGTGACATTGGCATGCCTCCTATCCAGAAGTAAAATTTATTTTTCTACCCCTTTGAATCTGGGTTGGTCTTGTAACTTGCTATGTCTAATAGAACATGGTAGAAACAACTTTGAGCAAGTTGTGGAGGCTTATCCTTAAAAGACCATGCAGCTTCCATGTTTACCCAGTTGGAGACCTGCCTTCATACCACCATAGAAGGAAACTGGCCTTGTCTACCAGAGGATAAAAGGCCACATGAAGGAGAATCAAAGTACTGTAGAAAACAGCATTAAGAAGTGAGTGAGGTCTTCTTGGAAATTTCAGCCCAGCCAACTCTCCAGCTAACTGCATTCATATGAGTGAATCCAGGCTAAACAAGAAAGGATGCCATCCAGCCAAACCACTGACTGTGGGAAGCAATAAATTGCTGTTATTTCAAGATACTAAAGTTTGAGGCTATTTTTTATGCAGCAAAAGACAACTGATAGAGTACCATAAAACAGAAAATATTTATGTTTTAAGGTTCACCAAACAATGCAAGAGCCCACTTGTAAGCTCTGAAGCCCTGTTCCTAAGGTCTGATGGCTTAGAAATTAGATGATAGAATAAAATTTAGATAATTGAATAAAAGAAAGGAAGGTGTTCCAGACAGGTAGAACAACATGAGCACAGGCAAGAGGCAGGACAAAAAGAACAAAAGGAGCCATTCTTTCATGCATTTTTTCTTTACAAAAGAAGTAATTCTGTGTTCCTCTTTAAATCTTCCAAGATTTTCCCCTTTTGGGTTATATTTAGTGTATTTATCTAAAATAGTAGAATTAGATTGCAAGCTCTAAAGGAGCAGGGAAACAAAAAGACCAACACTCAGTGAGCATTTACCATGTACCAGGAACTTGACATTGCCTAATCTCATTCAATCATCACAAAATAGTCTTATGCTACAATTATTTCTCCCCATTTTACAGAAGAGGCAACTAAAGCTCAGGGATTGTAGGTAATTTGCCCAAGTTCACTAAGCTAGTAAATGGTATTGCTTTGCTTCTTCCTCTTTCAAAATATATACCACTTCCATAATCACCTACTGCCTCCCAGACTCTCTATTTATCTCACTATCAGCAATGCTTAGTTTATTTCTTCTCACAATGAAGGCACTCAAAATGTGCCTCTGATAGAATTTAGGGGGAAATAAACTTATATGAAACAAAGTTCATTAATCTGACAGAATGTAGAGGAAAACACATGAAATAAATTTCATTAATCTGATAGAACTTAGAGGGAAAAACTTACGTAAAATAAATTTTATTAATCTTTGACTCTAGTGACATTAACAGATAAATAGTTTTCTGTGTGAAGTTCACTTCCTTTATGTAACCACTAAATTCATAACTCAATCATTCACTGATCCATTTAGCAAATAGGTATTAAGCATCTCATAAGTGCCAGCTTTTTAGGCACTAGGAACATAGTGGTGAGCAGAGGGACATCAAACACATTCATACTCACAAAGTCTTTGACCTCTAGATGGAGATTATTGGTCATATTTGTGTCTTCCCTAAAGATATCCTGGGCATGGGTGTCAACCTTGAGCAAGTTGGCTTCTCAGTCATTTGTTTTTATTTCTACATGTCCTCCTAACAAAACAATAAGGGGAAAATAATATACTCAACTCTCTTTGATCCTTACAAGTGAAAAATGATTGAGTACCCCTTCCCAGAAGGAGGAACAGAATTTACTAATGCTTTCTTGTTTATCTTTAAGAGTTACAATGCTTAGAACAACTGTTTGCTCCTTGTAAGAAATGTACATGTTGTCTAGTTAGAATGGTTTAAAATTATATTTAAAAAATTCATTATTCTGTCCAAAGACCCTGGAACTTAAACTTAACTGAAAATGCACATCTAAGTCAGACCACAGTGTCTTGAAGTTTCTATGGCAAGTTTGTCAAAGTTGGAGAGCGTCACTTACTCCCAGCTGTTTCTAAGGTTCACAGCTTCCACCCCCACCCCCGCCAATACTTGTCTGAGATTCTTGGCTGAGAGAGCTGTTTGTTTCTTTATTTAGCAAAATCTAGCACAGCTCTGCTTAGCAGAGGGACAAACTGGAATTTGCAAATTTCTGCATTATCACTCAGAAATTGCCAACTTGTCACAGGTGTACAGCATGCGAATAATGGGAAGAAGAGAGCCGGGGACTGCCATGGACCTGAACGCCGGGGGCTCCATCTGCAATGTCCCAGGCACATTACTGCATCTCGTAGGGGAATCCGCTTTTCGTGGTAGGCAGAGGTGGGGAGTGCAGGTCCTACTCACGGCTTACAAGACATTTTAAGTCAACAATTATAAGCAGAGCTGTTAACAGCACGCTGCTTGATTATTATGTCATGAAGAAAAGAAAAGAATGGCAAGGGTAACTTGAAAAAATAAATGAAGAGCAGTGAGTTTTCCGAGAAGCAGAGAATGAAACTGAGAGATTCTTGTTATTTTTTAAAGCTGCTGAGTTGCTCTCACTTCTTTGCTAAGTCTCTCAAGTACTTTTTTTTCCTCAAAAGGCTTGAATAAATACCTGCCCTGCACTGAAGGGGAAATGCAGAGGCTCAGCTTACCGACAAGTGGACAGGTGGCGAAACAGGTATGGGCATTTCTGTTTCAGGTCAGCTTTTCATGGGACTTAATTGAATAATATCACCTCTCACTTTTTACCTTTTTCCCCCTCATTGATCAAGCTGCTTTTGAGAAAAGTGATACTTTGCATATCTGGCTAAGTACTGTTAACAGCCTCTGCCTGCGGTTTGTTAAAATTAAAAAAAAAAAAAAAAAAAGTGTGATCTTGCCGGAGAAGTAATTTGCTTCTCTCCAACCAATGATGGCTTGTACTTTATGCAAATTGGTATCTAGGGACAACAAATCCCATTTAATACATATGCATAGTTCATAAAAAAAACGACGTGAGAGAAAGAGGAAAAAAGATAAAGCAACGAGTCAGCAAAAGAACAGGTTCCGAGGAAATTTATTGTCCCAAATTGGACATTTGTAACAGATGATGTGAACAAGTGTTAACTTTGTTTTCAGCAGCTCTTCACGTACATTCACTAGACATCACACAGATTATGTTTTAAGGATCTGAACTGTAATAAAAAAAAAGTGTCTATGGGCTTTAGAGTGTTGTGTTCCATATGGTTAGGGAAGTACGGAGTTATTGCGACAAGCATCTTGTGAAGCTCATTACGCGCGGTGGTGTTAGATGCGAATTGCCGCGCATAGCTATAGGGTACGTACATGACATCCCACAGTCAGCAGATAGCAACTGGAAATGAAAGATATGAAGGCACAGAGTACAGCTTCAGGGAACATGTTAGACAAAACATCTGCTGGTATCAGAACACTGCATTATCAGATCATTGTGGCCATGAATTTTTTATAGACAGTTTTTTCCCCCAAACCGCAACTTTGAAAGTGACATTTTGTGCAAAAAGTTTTTGATTGAAGTGTGATGTCAGGAGGAAGTCCAGTGCTGGAAGTCATTGTATAGAGAGCCGACACTGGCAGCCCAAGAAAACTCCTTTTTGCAAAGTGGGGCAACCTCGCCTAGGAGAATGTGTGCTGCAGTGCGTGCACATGGGAAGGCATAAGCAAGAAAGTTTTCTAAGCAAAAAAATATGACTGAGATGCTTTGGTCTTTCTATGTCACTCAACATGTGGACAGGTTCATATCCTTCATATCCTAGACATTCACTTAACACTTCCTTTCTTCATGTGGAGAAAGGGTTGGTCAGGAACTCCAATTAAGTGAGGAGGCAATATTCCATCAACTTATCTCTTGTACTCTGCTTGTTAATGGCAGCATTTCTCTTTTGCCACTTCTGCCTGAGAGTGGCTCTTGTAAGAGGTTCCTTCATTGCAGGAAACTTGCATGGATGAAAAACTAGCTGAGTTCTGATTATTCGAAGTATACATTAGCGGCCCACAGTCCTTGAGAGACGGTGGCAGGAAGGCCTGAAGAAAGGGAGGCAGTGGGGAGATGGTCCTCACCTTGAGAAAAGTTAATGGTCCTGATATTTAGGCCCCATTCCAGGATGCCATATACTTCATCTTGGAAGATAATGAAGCTCATCTAAAAGTATTATGACTTATGGAAGAATCCAGCTATCGACAGCCACCTTCCTGTTAACATGGTTCTGAGAAATGGAATGATTTCACAGGCCATGGGGTACAGGGATAAACGTATTTCTCTTAAAAGAGCTAATGCAAAAGAAGAGTAGAGGAGAAAGAGCTCAAAGACAAGTGGCAGGTCCTTGAAATGGATTCTGGAGAACTAGAGGAAGTGCTTTTCTCTATAATGCAACCAGTATTCAATTTAACATTCTTTTCAATAAACCATTGGATTCCTCTCTTAGCCCATTAGAAAAGTGACACACTGGATAAGATCAGAGTGTGACGCTCAGAAACCCTCAAGAGAGACTATATTTACTCATGGCTGCAGATATGAAGGAACATCTGTACAATAATTGGCAATAGTTCCAGATATGAAAGAGAAAAGTAAAAGATACTCATGAATGAGTAAGCACCAACTACAGAGATCTGTACTTCACAGCTCCAAGCTGTTCTCTTATCATTCTACACATTTTTTTTCCATTTTCTTTTTGTCTTATTTTCATCTTTCTTTTTTATTTTCTTTCAGTGAAAGCAAAGTGAGGAAGAGGATTTCTTTTCATTTTTCATAATTCCTTTTTTCTACTGCTTTGTAGAAGAGATATGAGTATAGAGAAATACCCTCTGGGTATATATTCTCTATTATTCTCCCTGAAAGTTTTGATGAGCCATCAACTGTACACAGAAAGATGTGAGAATTCGTTCACTCAATAAATATTTACTAAGCACCTATTACTGCAAGTGGCCCTTGTGCTAAGAACAACTACGATTTTCAATAACTGTA
The DNA here is from genome assembly GCF_003255815.1 of Theropithecus gelada. Classification (NCBI taxonomy): domain Eukaryota; kingdom Metazoa; phylum Chordata; class Mammalia; order Primates; family Cercopithecidae; genus Theropithecus; species Theropithecus gelada. The sequence goes on from NC_037681.1 coordinate 79,961,705, forward strand.
TTTATTTATTTTTAATATTATTTTTGAGAAAAGGTCTTGCTCTGTTGCCCAGGTTGGTGTGCAGTGGTGCAATCATGGCTCACTGCAACCTTGACCTCCAGGCTCAAGTGATCCTCTCACCTCAGCCTCCCAGAGAGCTGGGACCACAGGTGTGCACCAATACACCCAGGTAATTTTTTCATTATTTGTAGAGATGAGGTCTTGCTATGTTGCCCAAGCTAGTCAGGAACTCCCGTACTCAAGCAATCCTACTGCCTCAGCCTCCCAGAGTGTTGGGATTATAGGCATGAGCCAGTGCACCCAGCCTTTATTTATTTTTGAAAAATATTGTAAATAAAAAAATTAATAAATAATACTCAGAGTCAAACATTAAGTAAAAGAGGGGAAAGAGAGAGTTAGGTAACCTTCAACCTGGTTTTGTCTTGAGAACATTTGCTGTTCCAAGTAAATTTAGCTTTGTTTTCCTTGATCTCTGAGGGTATGGAAAATACAAAGTCTAGGGATCATTCTAAGTGAGAAATATAGATGGAGATATCCCTACATCTAATTCCTCCAAAGACCACATGCTCAGTGTCACATAAAACACAAGTAAGCATGTCCTAGTCATCAGCCAATCACCAGCACACACACACACAGCCAACAACACAATAAGACAAAGACTTCAGAAAACATATTTATCAGGTATAAAAGAAATACGTCTAATGAATGCTAAGAAGGTGAATAAGGGACAAATCATAAAAAATAGTTAAAGGTTATACAAATGTAAAAGCATATTTAAGTAAGAAAAAATAGAGCTTATAGAAAAAACATATAATTCATTGGATGGATTTAACAGTTGAATACAAATAAAGACAAAAATTTTGTGAGCAGGAAGATATGTCTGAAGAGGAGCAAAGAGATGCAAAATGTTTTAAAAGTTAAACCATGATGGGGAAGAAAAAAGTTTTAATATACGCCTAATTAAGTTTCAAAAACAAGAGAAAGGGAGCTGCAGTAGTATTTGGAAGCATAACAGTTTAGAATTTTCTAAAATACCAATTCTCAGACTTATGAAGTCTGAGAATTATAATACCAATTCTTTTGGTATTATATGAATATATTATATAATACCTATATAATATATAATTATATGAATTATATAATATAATACCAATATTATATGAATTATAATACCAATTCTCAGACTTATGAAGCTAAATGAATCCTAACCAGGAAAATAAATATCTAGAACACAAAACTGCAGACCACAAAAGACATAAATGTATTAAAGCACCAAGGCAAAAATGAGAACCTTCAATGTTTGATGAATTGACAGCGAACTTCTCAACAGCAACTATGAAAGCCATACACTGTGGTAACATCTTTAATGTGCTCAGAGAAAATAACTGTCTACTGAGACTGCATGTTAATCAAAGTGATTTTCAAGAGAGTGGGTAAGATAGCGATATTTGTTGAAACGAAATTAATAGTTCACTATCAACAGATCTTCTTTGAATGAACTTTTAAGAAATGAAATTCACAAAAAAACGCAAGTGATCCCAGATGTTAGCTTTGAGTAACAGGAATATATTAGGAGCAAAGAAAATGATAACTTGTGAATAAATTTAAATAAACTTTGGTGGCATAAAATTATAGTGATAAATTCTTCATGAGGTTAAAAAGCAAATAGAAAAAACTAATAAAAGACACAAAAAAGGTAAAAGGAGGGCATTGTTTTTATTAAGATAGTCTAGGCCGGGTATGGTGGCTCATGCCTGAAATCTGAGCACTTTGGGAGCCCAAGGTGGGCCGATTGGTTGAGTCTAGGACTTCAAGACCAACCTGGGCAACATGACAAAACCTTGTCTCTATAAAAAAAAAAAAAAAAAAAAAAAATTAGCTGGGTGTGGTGGCATGTGCATGTAGTCCTAGCTACCCGGGAGGCTGAGGTAGAAGGATCACCTTAATCCAGGAATTCAAGGCTGCAGAAAGTTGAGACCTTGCCACTGCACTCCAGCCTGGGTGACAGAGCAAGATCCTGTCTCAAAAAAAAAAAAAAAAGTCCACAATTTCTGGAATGTTTAGGTTGAAGGGAAAGGTATCAATTTAAATTTGATAAATAATGTTTGCATGCTAAAATAATTAAGGGAACCTTGCTAATACAAATAGGGCATAATATTTATTAATATTTATTTATTAACTTTATATTTATTTATAACATTTCTTAATTTTCCCTAGCCTCCCGGGTAGCTGGGACTACATGCATATGCCACCATACCCAGCTAATTTTTTTTTGGTAGAGACAAGGTTTTGTCATGTTGCCCAGGTTGGTCTTGGAGTCCTAGACTCAACCAATCGGCCTACCTTGGGCTCCCAAAGTGCTCAGATTTCAGGCATGAGCCGCCATACCCGACCTAGACTATCTTAATAATGGAAAAATGGAAAATATGGAAATAATGATCAACCATTCCAAACAGAAGCAATAAGAGAGAGGAAATGTGAAACAAAATTTGAGACAAGTAAGAAGCAGAAATTAAAATGCAGTATGTACATTTACATAAATTACAGTAAATGTAAATGGTCTTCATGGTCTAGTTAAAAGATCAAGATTGCCCAATTGAGAGCGAGAGAGAGAGACAGGGAATGAGAGAGAGAGAGAGAGAGAGAGAGACAGAACAGAGACAGAAGTAGAGGGAGAGAGAAAGAGGAAAAACAAGAAGAATAAGGAGGAGCAGAGGAGCCTGGGAAGAAGAGCAGGAGATTAAGAAGAAGAAGAAAAAATAGAGGAAGGGAAAGGTAAAAAACAAGGATAAAAACAAGAAGAAAAAATTTAAAAGATTTTTAAAAAAAGAGAGAAAAGATCAACCAGGAGATTATTAATTGAAAGAAAGACAGTATATAAGGCAAAATAAATATTATTCTTATGAAAAATAAAGAGGATCACTATATAATGATAAAATGTTTAATTTTAAACTTGCATGTACCTAGTAATAGCTTAGAACATGTAGAGTCAAAACTGACCGAACAGTGTAGGATAACTTGACAAAGTCACTATCATAGCAGCATATTTTAAGGCCCCTCACACAGTTATTGATAGAGCAAGAAAATAAAAAACATTAAAATTTGAAGTTTTTAAGCAATATAAATAGCATGCATGATATAATAGGCATATGTAGACTAAGGTACCAATAACTGCATACTATTTTTAGATACTCATAAACCATTTACAAAAATTGACTATCCTGAATTATGAAGCATGTATTAATGAATTATCAATCATGTATTAATGAATTTCAAACTTTTAGGTACTATATATTCTTTAACAAAAATACAGTTAAGTCATAAATAAATAATTTAAATTTTAAGTAGGAAAACTATTTATTTTGGAATTTAAAATCACACTTCTAAATATAAGTGAGAAAGTGGAAAAGCATTGTGGAAAATAGAAAATGTTTAGATTTGATAGAAATAAAAATACTGCTTTTCAAAAAACTATAGAATACAGCTAAATTGTAGCTTTGGACATTTTATTAGAAAAGAATATATTTTAAAAATTTCACTACAAAATTGATAAATGAGATGATAGATATGTTAATTAGTTTTGTAAATTATTCCACATTGTGTACATATATCTAAACATCACATTTTACCCCATAAATGTATACAATTATAATTTGTCAATTAAGAAAGATATTAATAAAAATAAGAGAATAAAGGCTAACAATTAATTAGTTAAATACCTATTATGGTTAACATTAGGTGTCAACTTGATTGACCTGCAGGATGCCTAGATAACTGCTAAGTATTGTTTCTGGGTGTGTCTGTGAGGGGTTGCCAGAGGAGACTAACATTTGAGTCAGTAGACTAAGAGAGGAAGGCTCACCCTCAGTGTGTGTGGGCACCATCCAATCTGCTGCCAGCTAGCTAGAACAAAGCAGGCAGAGCAGCTGGGATAAGCTTTCTTGCTGTGTCTTCGGCTTTCATCTTTCTCCCATGGTACATGCTCCCTGTCCTTGGACATGAAACTCCAGGTTCTTTGGCCTTTGGACTCCTGTTCTTACATCAGTGATTTGCCTGGGGCTCTCGGGCCTTCAATCACAGACTGAACACCTGCACTGTTGGCTTCCCTACTTTCGAGACTTTTGGACTTGGATTGGACCACCATACCTACCTCCTCAGCTTGCAGATGGCCTATCATGGGACTTCATCTTGTGATGGTATGAGTCAATTCTCCTTAATAAATTCTCTTTCATATATACATATATCCTATTAGTTTTGTCCCTCTGAAGAACCCTGACTAATACAATACCCAAATAAACACATTCGAAAAAAAAACACCACTCCCTAAATAAATGGCAAAGGGTGAAAATAACAATAAAACAGTAGAGATTAAGAAACCATGTAACAAAAAAATCCAATAGAGCCATTGACAAATCTTTGCTATTGACAAAGATTGTTTTCTGAAAAGTAAAATGTGAAATTCCTGTAGCAAAATTCATCAAAGAAATGAAGAATAAATTAAAAATATTGGAAATAAATGATCCATAATTCTAGATATCAAATATAGTATGAGTAACTTTATGTCAGTATACTTGAAAATATAAAATGGTCAACCTTTCAGAAGAAAAAAAGGTAGAACTTTAAATCCAGAATGAGAAAGAAAAAAAAAAATCTGAATAGTTTTATTACCTCTAAAGAAACTGAATTATACTCCGAAAGAAACACCAAACCCAAGTGATGTTAAAATTATGTTCTACCAAACATGCAAGGTATAAATAGTCCTAATCTCATATACAGTATCTCAAAGTTTAGATAAAATGGGAGTAATATGTCACAGAATTTGGTGGGCTAGCTAATTCTTAACACTATAACCTGACAAGGACAACATAAAAAATCAGATTATATCTATAACTTACTCCAGAATAGAGGTGTAAAAATTCCAAACAAAATATAAAATGAACCTAGCATTGTAATGATTTTTTAGATCTACTCACAAATATGCTTATACTGTCTTTTCCTGGGCACGTAGTAGGATTTCACTTTTCTACACACTGATGGTTAGATTTTTCCATGTAGTGTTTTGGCCAATAAAATGTAAATAGAAGGGCTGTGTGCCAATTCAGATCAGATGCTTTCAGAGCCGGAATGCAAGGTCTCATGTTATTTCTCTCTCCACAACACACACCCCTGCCACTTCCATATACTCCCCAAATGGTGAAGATACCATCAGCCTGAGTTCCTGTCAAAAACTAGATAGAGCAGAGACTCCATATGACTCACAATTGACATTTAACATTATTGAGAAATAAACCTTTGTTATTATAAATTACAAAAATGTAGGGGTTGTTTGTTATAGCATTAGATCCCAAACCATTCTGCCTGATGCAAGCATTGTATAAAAAATGAATTTACTTTGTGACTGAAATGAATTTATCACAGAAATATAATTGTTGCTTAACACTGGAAAATCAGCATGTTAAGAGTTCAAGAGAAAAAAATATATAATCTCCTCAATAAATGAAGAGAAAGGTTTGATAAAAATAAAAAATGTATTTATATAAAAGCTCTCACAAGACTATTGATAAAGACAAATTCCTTCATGAAAGATGTACATACACCTTTAGAAAGCCTGAAACCTACATCATACTTCATAGTAAATGTTGATAGTATGCTCTTTAAGGTCAATACAAATGGCAAGCATGCTCTTCATGATCATTTCTAATTGGCATTGCATAGAAGACCTTAGAGCAGTAAGGCAAGAAAAAGAAATAAAAAGTGAAGGATTAGAAATAGAGATACAAGGCCCGGCGTGTTGGCTCAAGCCTGTAATCCCAGCACTTCAGGAGGCTGAAGTGGGTGGATCATGAGGTCAGCAGATCGAGATCATCCTGGCTAACACAGTGAATGAAACCCTGTCTCTACTAAAAGTACAAAAAATTAGCCGGACGTGGTGGCGGGCGCCTGTAGTCCCAGCTACTCTAGAGGCTGAGGCAGGAGAGCTGCGTGAACCCGGGAGGCGGAGCTTGCAGTGAGCCGAGATCGCGCCACTGCGTTCCAGACTGGGCGACAGAGCGAAACTCCCACTCAAAAACAAACAAACAAACAAACAAAAAGAAAGAAAAAAAAGAAAGAAATAGAAATACAAAAATGTATTTACTCACAAATGAAAAATCATATAATTATCTTGGTAGAAAATCCAAAACAATCAGTAAGTAAATTATTAGAAATCATAAGATAGCTTAGGAAGACCTCTGAATGTAAAATCAATTCAAAAACTAACTAAAAATCTATTCAACAGAAAAAAAGTGTGTAAAATATGATTTCAAAGGAGATGCCATTTACAAAAACATCAAATATACCATATATATGGATAAATCTAACAATGTTATGAAGAAAATTAAAACATAATTGGAAAGAATCAAAGAGATCTCAGTAAGTGGAGAGTAATGTCATATTCAAATATAAATATTTATGTTCAAATATTGGGGAAATAATAACTGCAGATTTAAATTCAGTCCACATTGATTTATGGATTCAATACAACTTATCTAAAATTTAACTCTGTGTGTCAATGAACAAGCTGGTTCCAAAGTAATTTGATACAAAAGTAATTGCAGTTTTTGCTATTACTTTCAATGGCAAAAACCGCAATTACTTTTGCACCAACTTCATATAAAGAGCAAAAAGTCAAAAACAGTCAAGATATTGTCAACTATCAGGAATTGTCATAAAGCTGCCTATATGTATATGCCAATGTGATATGTGATTTATTTTCCATTGCAGTTCAATGGGAAATAGTAGATTTTTAAATAAATGGTGATAAACCAATTGATTTTCCACATTGTAAAAGACATAATTTAGACCCCAACCTCACACCACACATAGCAAGACCCTGCCTCTAGAAAATAGCAATAATAAAATTAAAGTAAATTAGTTTGAATTTAAGACTAAAATGGGAAAGACAAGCTTATAAAACATTTTTAGAACAATATAAGAGGTAGCAAAGTCATTACCTCAGGATAGAGAATAAAAAAGTAGAAAGTGCAAACCTCAATGAAAAAGCTTCATAAATTTAATTATACTGAATTAAGAATTTAGATTAATTATAGAGAAACCAGAGAGTGAAGGGAAAGTCTATAAAAATGAAAAAAAAATACATTTATGACATATGTAATTCAAAAAGGATTATTTTGTAGAATAGCAACTAGATTAGGAATCAGGCCCCTCCCTGGAATATTCCCGGCCCCACAGTGATTCCAATCAAGCATACACAAAACACTTCCTAAAGCGTAGGAGCTTATCTTGACATTTGGGGTTGGTATATCTTGATTTTGGTGGCTGATAAAGAAAAACTGGGGATTCATGGACAGAAAAAGAATTCTTCCAAGATCCTCTTTGGGTCAGAGAAGCTGAAATAGTGGGTCTACGAGAACAATCATGCAAAGGAGTCAATTACGCAAGAAGCAATGGGAATCTGGGTAGGGCAGCAGAGGAAGATACAGTCTTTAGGATATGAAGGTGAAAGTTGACCCTGGCCCATCCTCTTCCATAGGTATCTCCTGCAAGATATGTGCATAGGTCATTAAAGGTCTTGCACATGTCATTAAAGTTTATTCCTATGTATTTATCATGCCTGTTGTTATTGTAAATGGAAATTTTATTTTACATTTCTAATAGATTGTGCTTTTTACATATGAAATATGTACATTGTTTATTGTACCATTTTACTACTGAATTACCTTTGTTTGGGGTATATTTTCACTTGATTCTTTGGAGTTTATTTAGATGTTCAATCATGTTATCTGTAAATTGGAGTAGTTTACCTCTTCCTTTTCAATATTATCTAGTTAATTGGCTTTTTTCTTGCCTTTTTCAAGTTTAATGTTAGTAATTGTGATAAAAATAAGCATTCCTTGCTTTTTTTTTTAATTTCAAAGGAGACACCATTTACATTTGGGCAGGGAGAGATAAGTTTTAATTGTTTTAAAGTATTATCAATAAATTTCTATTTTAGTAAATTTTTTCAAAAACATTAAATTTTATCAAACATCCTTTGGAGTCTGTGAAGGCAATCATATGAGTTTTATCCTTATGTTTATTCATTTATTTCAAAAAATTTTTTAGACACAGGGTCCCACTCTGTTGCCCAGACTGGAGTGCAGTGGTACAATCACAGTTAATTGTAGCCTAGAACTCCTGGGATCCTGGGATCAAGGGATCCTCCTGCCTCAGCCTCCCAAGTAGCTAGGACTACAGGCATCTGCACAATACCAGGCTAATTTCTTTTAATTTTTTTGTAGACATGGGGTCACGCAATGTTGCCTGGTCTTGAACTCCTGGCCTCAAGTCATCCTCCCACCTTGGCCTATGCAAGTTCTGGGATTACAGGTGTGAACCACTGCACTTGCCCTATGTTTATTTATATAATAAATTATATAATTAGATTTATTGGTATTAACTAACCTGCTTTCCTGGCATAAGAGCCACTTATTTATGAAGTACTATTTTTTAATGTTATTCTGAAATCTGTATGTTGATATTTTATTTAGTATCTTTGTATTAATATTCATGAGTGGCTTTGGTCTGTAGTTTTCTTTCTTAATAAAATCATTTTTAGTTTTGGTGTTAATGTTACACTCAGTACATATGAATACATAAATAAGAAGAATGTCAACATATTGGAATTTTCCACTCCTTAAAGTTTCTTGTGAACATGTCTGGACCAAGTGCTGCTTTTGGGATATGGGGCATGGACACATGTTGAACAGGAAAAAAGATAGATTTTTTTTTTTTCCACTTTTAAACAGCTTTGTTGAGATAAAATGTACATACCATAAAGTTCACCCACTTAATATGTACAATCCAATGATTTTTAGTGCATTTGCAGAGTTATGCAACCATCACCATAATCTAATCGTGTAATATTTTTAATATGCCCAAAGGAAAACATAAACCAATCAGCAGTTACTCTAACTTCCCCATTCCCAGTTCTCGGTGACTACTAATCTCTTTTCTATCTCTGTAGATTTTCCTATTGGGACATTTTCAATAAAAGGTTTCACACAACACTTGGTGTTTCATGACTAGCTTCTTTCATAGCATAATGTTTTCATGGTTCATCCATGTTGTAGCATGTATCAGTACTTCATTTTTTTATATTGCCAAATAATATCCATTGTGTGGATACACCATGTTTTATTTATCCATTCATCAGTATATGGGCATTTGGATTGTTTCTACTTTTGGCTATCACGAATAATGCTAATACGAACATTGGGGTACAAGTTTTTCTGTAGACATATGTTTTTATTTTTCTTGGTTATATACCTAGGCAGGTGTAGAGAATTTGAAGAGCTTGGTGGAAGTTCAATGGGAATTTTAGAAGTTAAGATCCTTTAGGGAGAAATTAAGAGATTTAAAAATACTGAATATCAAAAAAATTTTTGAGGATACACAGAAAGATATCAGGTGGATCACCTGGATTATATGATAACTCTATATTTAACATTTCAGCCACTTGAAAACTGTTCTCCAAAGTAGCTGCACTACCTTATATTTCTTTTAGCAGTGTGTATTTCTTTTAGCAATGTATTTCTTTTAGCAAAGTATATAAGGTATATGTATACCTTATATTTCTTTTAGCAAAGTAGCTGCACTGCCTTATGTTTCTTTTAGCAAACTTCAACCAATTTCCCACATCCTCACCCATACTTGTTATTATTGCTTGTCATTTTGATTGGAGGTTTTGAAGTGGTATCTTATTATGATTTGCTGTCTACCCAGTGACTAATGGTATTGAGCATCATGTTATGTTTATTCACAATTTGTATATCACTATATCATCTCTAACAATATCTATTTAAATATTTTGCTCTTTTTAATTGGATCACTTGTCTTTTTAATAAACACTTTTTAAGTTCAGGGGTACAAATGCTGGTTTGTTACATAGGTAAACTTGTTTTATGGGGGTTTGTTTTACACATTATTTCATCACCCAGGAATTAAGCCTAGTACCCATTAGTTATTTTTCCTGATCCTCAACCTCCTCCCACCTCCACCCTCCACAAGGCCCCAGTGTGTGTTGTTTCTCTCTATGTGTCCATGTGTTCTCATCATTTAGCTCCCACTTATAAGTGAGGATATGTGGTATTTGTTGATTTGTAAGAGTATTTTATATATTCTGGATACAAGTCCCTCATGAGATACATTATTTGCAAATATTTTCTCAGTACATAGGTTATCTTTTTATTTTCTTTTGAAGTCCTTTAAAGAAAAACATTTTTAATTTTGAGGAAGTTCCATTTGTCAATATTCTCTTTTATCACTTGTGCTTTCAGTAGCATATCTAAAAAGTCATTGCCAAACCCAACATACAAAGATTTACTCTTATATTTTCTTCTGAGTTTTATAGCTTTAGATTTTATATGTAGGTCTATGATCTACTTTGAGTCCATTTTTGTGTATGATGTGATGCAGGGGTCCAAATTCATCTTTTGCATGTGGATATTCATTTATCTCAGATATAAGTTTTTGTTGAATGTTAATATTTAAACTATGAGAATGTATTAAAAAATATTTGGATAAATGAGCAGGAAAGAGAACCACCCTATTCACAGAAAACGCTGAGAATAAAATCCTTATTCTGTTGATATTTGTAAGATAATAGATACAATCTGGTGATCCAGAAGTAGATTTTATTATTTTTTTCAAAATCCCAAAACTATCTATGAAAGGAAGGGCTACCTGGTGATATAATTTTTTAAAAGCACTTATAATATGTCTGTACAATGAAAGATTCTATAGCTACTAAGAAAAATAGCTTGTCTCCACATGCATGAATATGGAAAGGTTCCAAAATACATTAGGTAATAAAATTAAGTTACAGAAATGTGTTTATATCTTGTAAACATTTGTGTAAATACACACAAACACACACACACACACACACACATCGACTGCAGGCAAATGTATAGAACGTTTCTTGAAGGCTATATCTAAAACAATAGTCAAGAAATTGGCAAAATGTTTGCACTAGATGGAATAGTGGGTGGTTGGGTGGTCAAAAGAGAGATGGAAACTTACTTTTCACTCAATGCCTTTTTCTGCCTTGTAAGTTTTGAGCAATGCATATGTCTTACATATTTAAAACTCAATAAAACTAATAAAAATGGCTTATTAACTTTACTAAATTTTACTAGAAAATGTCTTTCTCAAGTTGCCTGTAAGATATTGACTGTAGAACTCTAATATATTTCCTGTTAAATAATATGACTATACAAATGATTCCACAAAAGTTACCAATCCAAATTCCTTGATCATGATAACACTGCAGCCAGAACCCACTCAATATGAAGCAACACTCAGAAATTACCCAGAAAGAATTTATTACATAGTATTCTTCTTAAAGAGAATGTGGCACATTAGCATATATTACATTTGCTTGTTCACAAATCTCAGAACATTCAAACAAAAAATTCTCCTTGAATTTTGAGAAAGGTATAACTACATGACACATATGAAATTTATAGATGCCAGGGAGTCATAAATCACATTCTTTATCAAGAAGATATTAGATAAAGTTGTTGATTTCAGTGAAGGGATGCTATGGATGTTTGGGAGAGCATTTTCTAACATTATTTTGATGCTAATGCAAGAGAACAAATCATTTACTCACAATAATATGCTTTACGCCCATCACTATCCCTTTAAGCCAATGGGTCGAATGGACTCACAGATCTGACTCTACGTGGCATCCTCTGACGTTCTCAAATCAGCTTAGAGATGGTGTCTAAATAGTCCTTTAACCACGGCCATTTCATGTGATACCTCTGTTACCCTTCTGAAAAAAAGAATCCAAATCTTGATGTGTTTATTACAGTGCCTTAGCTGCCTCAGGAGATTTAATCTGTCTGACTGACTGTACATGGAGAAACATTCTTTGCTAATCTGCATTTTATTTTAAAGTTTACAAAACATAAAGATTAAAATGTCAATGTAAATTGAGCATGCTTGGCTGTAAAAGGCCAGTCGTGTCTGTTTCAGACATTCTTATATTTTGTTATCAATTTGTTCCAAAGTCCAAAAATGTTCATATATCACAGTAGATACTTAAACAACAAACGGCTAATTTCTTTCCATTGGAACCCTGACCTCCTCAATGGCAGATTGTGGGAACATAGGCTTCTTAGTTTTAAAGAAGCAAATAAATTTACAAATGAAGTTACCTGTTGGTAACTTCCATGGTGGGAACAAAGAGAGGGCCTCTGTAAATATTATTCACCCCACTGCTGAGTCCATCCATCTAAAGGCCGTGATTGATGATGTCACCAAAACAAAGGAGTGCATTTAGTCTAATAAGCCAACATGATGAGACATTGAAAGGTTGGAATTATGTATGGCAGAAGACAATTATGCAAGCCAAACGATTCTTTAATTAATAATGAGATCCCTCACAGACTGAAGAGAAAGACTCACAGGATGGAAAGCATTGTGATTTACTCTGTGTGTGTCCATATGTGTCTGCAGTGTATATATTTTGGGATATAAATGATATATGCACAGTGTGGGTGCTGTGGCATCTGAATCTATGTGCTTATTGTCTGAGATCATGACTCATTTGTACACTGGGTAGGTGGATGTCTAGAATGTACCAATTGTTTCTTAAGAGATAGAAGGCTTTGCCTGATTCCTAAAGCCATGTGGTTTAATTAGAAAAACAGTTGAATTTCACTGATGTCATGTATGTTCCCCTATTTTCAGAATATAAGTAGTTGCCTTATGCTGTCCCAATTTAATTTTGTTAAACATTAAACCAAACCATGGAAGTACCAAAACATCAATATCATTGTAAATGCATAAATTAACAAAATGCCATTTAGTTCATTTTTAAATATTTCCCAGTGTCCCACAGATTTTGCTGTGTCCCATCCCAGTGTCACCTTGAATTGTAGTTCCAATAATCCCCATGTGTGTCATGGGAGGAACCTGGTAGGAGATAATTGAATCATGAGAGTGATTACTTCCATGCTGTTCTTGTGATAGTCAGTGAGTTCACACAAGATCTCATGGTTTTATAAGGGGCTTTTCCCCTTTTGCTCAGCAATTCTCTCTGCTGCCGTCATGTGAAGAAGGACGTGTTTGATTCCCCTTCATCCACAATTGTAAGTTCCCTGAGGCCTCCCCAGACATGCAGAACTGTGAGTCAATTAACCATCTTCCCTTTATAAATTACCCAGTCTCGAGTGTGTCCTTATAGCAGTGTGAGAATGGACTAATACATTCAGTCTCTGGATTAACACATGCTTCTAACTAACTAGTGATGTTTGTTTTAAAATTTTAGATATTTTGGAACAACATTGGTTTTCAAACTGTGTTATATGGAACACTAAGTATTCAATAGAGCTCTCCCCCTCTTCCTCTCTGCTCCCATAGAAATGACAAAGTGTGGGAGGTAAGGGAAACAAAGAGACAGAACTCCAACCCAAAGAGCTGCAGTTTTATTTGGGGGAAGGGGGATTTATTTTATGGTTTTCTATAAACAAAGATTTCTGGCCGGGCGCGGTGGCTCAAGCCTGTAATCCCAGCACTTTGGGAGGCCGAGGCGGGTGGATCACGAGGTCAGGAGATCGAGACCATCCTGGCTAACATGGTGAAACCCCGTCTCTACTAAAAATACAAAAAACTAGCCGGGCGTGGTGGCGGGCGCCTGTAGTCCCAGCTACTCGGAGGCTGAGGCAGGAGAATGGCGTGAACCTGGGAGGCGGAGCTTGCAGTGAGCCGAGATCGCGCCACTGCACTCCAGCCTGGGTGACACAGCGTGAGACTCCGTCTCAAAAAACAAACAAACAAACAAACAAACAAAAAAAAAACACAAAGATTTCTATGGCTATAAACAGTTTTAAAACCATCATTAAAAATGCATTTGAAATAAAACTAAAGCTAGTTTCTTAATACTATATATGAGAAAATTTCACATAAAACATAAAACTCATACTATGGAAGTACAAGAAAAGATATCTGGAGAATTTTTTAAATAATTTTGAGTTATTAAAACAAAGTCTATACCACCCACCAACATGTGTACATGACACATACACACACACACATATACACCTTGCCAGATTAGAAAAAAATTAAACTTCTATTGAGCACAAAACAGCATTAAAAAGTTAAAAGAGAAAGTTATAATAAAAATAGCATACTGGTATTTGCGGCATTTATAACAGACAACAATTGATATCCATAGTAAATACAGAATTCTTAAACATGTATTCAGAAGTAACTAGATTTAAAACAACAAAGGATATTAATAAGAAATGTGTTAAAGATTATAAATGGGCAATAAACATAGATGCTAAATTCACCAGTAACCAGGAAAAATACAAATTTTATAAAATGTATTGTTTTCACCCTATTAGACTGTCAAAAATATAAAAACAAATCTGCTTATGTCAAATGTTCATGAGAGTGTAGAAAAACAAGCAGTATCTAAGGTCTTTGTGGAGTTTTAATAGACTTTTTGAAGGACAATATGGCAATACCTTTCAACTTTTGAAATATGCATAGGCAGTTATTCACCAATTCCATGTCTAGCAATGTATCTTAGAAATACTTCATGTCATTTACTTATTTGTTTACTTGTTTATTTTTTTGGTGGTGGTGGTTTTAAAACATTTCAGCAAATTATTTGACACTCCTTCATTTAAAAGGTGAAGTGTAATTCACTTCTCCTTGAATGTTGGCCAGTCTTTTTAAATTGACATATAACAGATGTGCCTATTTCCAGGGTACATAGGATAATCTGATACATTCATATAGTCAAATCAGGGTAATTGGGATAACTGTCACTTTAAATATGTATGTTTTCCTTATGGTAAGTACATTTGAATTATTCTCTTCTAGCTAGTATGAAAGGTGCAACAGAGTCATGTTAACTCTAGTCACCCTATTAATTCCCTTCCCCTTGAATGTTGGACAGAGTTTGTGACTTGCTTTAACCGAGAAAATGTGATGGTAGTGATGTGGGTGACTTCCAAGGCTAAGTCACAGACAGGATAGCTTCTACCTGGCTCTTGCTTTCTTGAATTGCTCATGTTGGGGATGCCAGCTGCCATGTCATGAGGACACTCAAGCAGCCCATGTTGGAAAGAAACTGAGGCTCTATGGAGAGGTGTATGCTAAGAAGAACTGAGGTCTCCCACTAACATCTTGCATCAAACTATCACCATATTAGTGAGCCACCTTAGGTCCTCCAGCCCTAGTCCAGTCTTCAAATGACTGTAACATCTGGAATGCACCCTAATGAGAGATTCCAATCCTAAACCAGCCAGCTATGCTGCTTCAAGATCTCTGACCAGCAGGAACTATGAGCTAATAAAGATTTCTCATTATTTGAGGCCACTAACTTTTAACATAATTTGTTATGCCCGAAGTGTATGATTGAATTAATTGTGGTTAACCCATATCATGAAACATGCAACTGTTAAATTCATACAGTATCTCTATGTATTCTAAAAGAAAAATATCTTCAGGAAATATAAAACAAATGATTCAAACAGTATACATTTTATTAATTTTTCTTATTAAGATACATTTGGATATATATAGTTTACATACACACCTCTCTACAGATGTCTGTAACTTCTTATGTAAATGCTTTCAGAAACCCATGGAATAGAGGATTGGACTAAGAAAGATAGCAAGGGAACTTCCACCTTATGAATTGCTGTGTATTTGAAATTTTTAAATTACAGACATGTTTTATGCATTCATATTTACTTTTATAATTTTATTTTTTAAATTTTAACTAATGAAAAATGAATGAAGTAGCATACTCTTCTTTGAAGGGCTTTCATTGTTGATATTAGTGAATTACCAGGTAGTAGAAGACAAGAAAATAGGATGAGTTAAAATGCATAATTTACTTTAATAGCTTTGTGGCTGAGAGGAAGCAAGTAAAATGATTGTTATAGTTTTGATTCAAGGCCAAGTGGCTTTATGTCATTCTATGGCCATAGCCTACCTGTTTGTCAAATGGGACAGTGAGTGTGGAGAGGTAAGTTGGGGAGGCAATGAGGATGACTTAGTCTAAATACACCCCTACCAGTGGACAAAGTCCAGAACCCACACCAGATGCCAGATGAATTGTAGGTTGATAGCGACATCTGCATGTACAAAGGACAGCACGTTAAAGAGGGGAATGAAATAGATATCTACCTGTGGGAGCTATTGATTGGATTTAATGCTAAGGCTTTTATCCCATTATGCTGCATGTAATATGCTGAGGATTTCAGAAAAAAATAATACATGGGCTGTCCCAAGAACTATAGGTCAAAAGGGAGTGGATAATAGAATTTGAATAAAAAGGAACAATTGATTAGCTGATAGTGATTATTAGGCAAGATTATAGAAGGCAATATTACAACCAGCAGAGCATCACTAAATGATGCCTGTACCTTAATACAAAGCCATCTGAATCAACCTGAAGTACAAAAGATGAAGACTCAAGTGACCAAGGCAAATTTTAATTGGAATTACAAATATCGCTTGGCAAAACGTGGCAAATAAAAGGCTCCTTGAGAGTATTTATGTAAAATCTTATGTCTTTCTTTCAAAGATTTCTTAAGAGGAGCTCCAGAAAATATCTTTAATTCCAGTTTATAGGTTTTCCTTATTTTAATGTTTGCATCTCTAGTGTAGGCATATTATAAATGGAATTAACTACATTACTAATGCTTTTAATCTGATTTTACTGGTGCGCCTAGGGCTGATGACTAGGAATCAGCATGTGTGTCATTAAAAATATATATAAAGTTATATAGAAACTAAATTATGTGTCCAAATAAACACATTTATCTGTGTGCTTTATTTATTATCCCAAGTAGCCAAAGCACAGAGTCCTGACTGCCTGTCTTCAAAAATAAAGTAGCTACAAAGCAGTTAGTCTGGCTGCTGGAATAAAAAACTCTCACTTGATGAAAGAACTGGCATGAATAGTTCACTACGTTCTGATGTATTCCTTCATTTATAACTCCCGGATCTCAGGCCTGGAAGTAGACATTTGTGGGGCACTGCATGCATTTTTGTAAGACTGTTTATATGCAGGAAATAATTGGTAGTATTTTAGTCACTCAAATCGATTGCTGAGCAATCCATTGGATTGCTACTCAGTCGATCTAAGTTGGCTCTTCAGACAAGTGAAGCTTCAGCACTTACTGGGTACTGTTAATTGAAAGTCCTGTCCATGAGCCTATGATTTGGACCTGATGGAAGATACGTACAGAAATGCTAGAATATGTGGGCTGAGACTTTTGTCTGAAATAAGTAAAAGGGAAGTGAGGCACTGTCCAAAATGTCAAAACTGATTCCTGAAATCCCAGGGGACTTTTTTCTCAAGTTGCATGTGATTATATTTACTTTGGAATGTTTTTAGATTCTGTGCTATGTCAATCATAAATCAATGCATGGCTGCCCCTTCTGCCCACTGTCTGCCAAATCTACTGCAAAGACTTCCCAGTGACCTTGCCACCTGCTAAAAACCCGCCCTGACCACCTCTGGCTGAGAGGCCCTGGTTGTCTTCTGCCCTCTGATTACAATTACTTTCTGAGCAATTTAATGGGAAGCACCTCCCTTTGTTTAGTCATTGTTTCTGATGTTATTTTGGATTATTATTTAAATAGGTGTGCTGTCATTTGACTTTGTACATTGTTTATAACTCAGCTACCTAAGAAGCTTTCAGAATGCAAATGATTGCATTTTATCTTGTTTCCTTTTCTTTCTTTTTTTTCCTTCCTCACTCTTCCCTCCCCCAAACAACCACCTGTGCCTTGCAGGTCTATCATAGTGCTGTACACTTAGGAAATTCTTGTACACATTTGTTGTTTTGCAATTTGAAATTCATGATACATTCTGCCCTCAGAAACTTCAGATCTTAGTTGTGTCAGGACAACATGTACACTCCAAAAAATCTTTATTACCAATTATAGAGACAAAGGAACGGGAAATATATTTAAGAATAAGAATGTTTTCACAGTACAATTTACTCTTCCCAATATCTGCACAATGAGGTGGGTATTATTGTCATTTTTACTTTACAGATAAACCAGGCTGATAGATCTTAAGCAATTTGCCTAGCCGAACTGATTTTAAGAGGCAGAGTTGATTCAAACCCAGATCAGCTGGGTTCTATCCTCTGGACCAGTTCAATAATAAACAACATTAAAGAGGCTGCACTAATATCCCTACAAAGCAGGGTAACCACTGAGGGAATGTGGTGTGAGGGAAGCATGTGGAAATGGGTCATGAATTGGGAGAGGCTTCCTGGGTGAGGGAACATTGAAAGGAGCGAGAGAGAGGGAATACAGCTCTGAAAAATAGAGGATGGGATAAGCGGAGCAAGGTAATAACGAAAAGAAAAAGCCTTTGCCATTAAGGCTGTGGAAATATTTACAGTTGGTTTCCAATTTCCTCATATTTTTCTATCTAGCCAAACAGCAATAAAGGTATGTGGAAAAAACATATATATTAAATTACTAGGTGTCAGATTTCTGATTTGATAACACTTGGTGTAAAAATAACAGTTATTATTACTCTTCATTTATCTAGCTCTGAGAGTGTACACAGCACAGTATAATAAGTAGAATTTATCAGAAGAGGGACAAGATTGGTGCCCTGAGGGCTTTTCCACTTGAGTAGAGGCTCAAGTGGAAACTGTGACACCCAAGAATCAGGGCACTGCCCTCACAGAGATGTGGACTCTCCTGCTCTCACCGGCTGCAGCTGAAGACACATGGTCTTATTGTGGGTGGCATTTTTCTTTTGTGGGAATATATGGAAAGACATTTTAATGTCTGTCTTCTAGACAGAAGATGTTAATTGAAATCTTTTTCTAACATTATATGTCTCACATTACTACACGTGAAAAAAAAAGAGATGCATTTTTTTTTTTTTCTCTAAGAGCCTGCTTTGTGTATTCTGAGCAGTGGGCAAGGTTCAATCATGATCCAGTGAGACCGAACACCTGGGAGCAAGGGCAGATGGACAGCTGTCTTCCTCAGGGTGCCCAGGAATAAAAATTTAGACTCATAACAATTCAGTGTTCTAATTACAGAGGATGCACCTGTACTAGTAAATATGTACACAAAAATATCTTGCTTCTGCACTGTCACTCAGACATCCAGAAGATAATCAAGAAATAACGATTAAGCAAAACAAAGATAAGAAACCTAAAGTTTCTTCACTCAAATCTGAGCACAGAGTCTCAATCTTAGCTTGTTAACTTTTACTCCGGACACAGATTTAATAACTGTTGTTTATAGTTGCCTAGCTCCTACTCAGTACTTTAGCAGCAGCAAATGAGAAGTATGGGGGACATGACAGAGAGCTGGACGACAAGGGAGGAGACATAAATGCTGAAAACGTATAGCTAGAACTGGGGAGAGGTGGGGAGGCCACAGCATAGAGCAGACAACCCTATAACTTCAGTGGTTTCTGAGGGCGTCAGCACTTCTGCAAAGGGTTGTAACTCAGAATTCAGTGTGTTAGTTCCAAATGCTATCTATTACATATTATCTGTAATAAGATAATTATATCTTAATTGAATAAAAGAATTGTGATATTCTGCAAAAACAAACATGAAACCAACTACACCATTTGAAAGAGAAAACTAAAATAATTGAAATATATACATGAGAATATAGAAGTCATGGTGTAACATAGAAGTGGCAAGTAAAATTTGGATTTAAGTTTAAATAATTGTTAATTGTTATGAAGATTTAAGGTAAATGTTATTAAAATTTCTTAAATTAGCTTGCAAATGCAAAATTCTAATGACCAATTGGCAGAAAATTCAGGTTATTCCAAAGACATTATGAGGTAAGAGATGTCAGAAACTAAAATCATATTAAAGTTTATTTAACATTGAATAAATATTTATTGAATCCTATTTTGTGTCAGAAGCTATACCAGGTGCTAGGATCTTAGTACAAAACAGTAGAAATTTATAAGCATAAGCATGACATTCCATATGTGAACTGGACAATAAACAAATAAACAAATACGTAAATATATAATTTCTGCTTGTGATACATGTAATGAAGAATAAACCAGGGTAAGAGTGTCAAGGGACAGGCAAGTGGAGGGACTGCTACTATGTTAAATGTGGTATTCTCAGAAATCCTCTCTTTGAAGGTCACATTTGAACAGAGCCTGTGAACACAATATGGCCAATAGAGGAAGATAATTCCAGGAAAAGTGCTAGGTGAGTGCAAAGGACCTGAGGCAGAGTTGAGTTTGATGTATTTTGCAAGCAGTAAGAAGCAGAACAAGAGAGGGCAAGGAAGTAGACGACTTTGACAGCACAGATGGTATTCCAGAGGAACAGGACCTACCATTGAATTAGATGCGGGACATAATGAAAGGGGAGATGAATAAAGGAGAGAATTACATATTCTCCCTACTCTCACCATCCCCATCACCCTGATCCCAGATACCGGGTAAATAGGGAAACCAATTGCTGTACTGAAGAAAACTAGAAAAGAAGCACATATGTGAGGAAGTTGAGGGTTTTGGACTAGAGGGTGATTCCATTGGAGATCTGAAAAGAGGTTGGAGATCTGGAAGATGGATTCCTGGGATCCATCAGAGTACAGAGGATACATAAAGCTAGCAGGCTGGATATCAGGGCTCAGGCAGAGGGCATAGATACGAAGACAAAAGGTCTAAAGACTGGCTCACAACCCATGCATTTAGAAATCAGCAGAGAAAGAGGGTGCAAAGAAGTAAGAAGAAGTTCAAGCATCCATGAAAAGATAGAGACTTAATCCTAAAAGTGGAAAATGAAAGTATTTAAGAAAAGGTGAGTGATCAGCTGGGGTATCACCTGAGAAGTTGAGGAAGTCGGATGTGCACTGAGAACCCAAAGCTTGTCAGATTGTGCAATCTAAGGCCATTGGCAACCTAGAGATGGGGCCTGGGAGATGGATTTATAACTCATACATAGTTTAAATGCTCGAAAATGATAGAGGAATGTTGTACAAAGTTTAAAAACAAACTTCTAAAATAATAAATAAACCTTAGAGGGATGACTTCTACCCCACCCTTCCCTGGTGACCCCCTATTCCTGATAAGAGAATGTCACATTCTTGTATGTAATGGGGCACAGAATTTAGGGCAGAATCATCTCTTTTTGTTACAGTGAGTCATCAATGGGAGCTAAAACCACCCATAAATCAGAGGAGAGCTAATTCAAACAATTTAAAGAAATAGAAACATTAAGAACCTCATATTGGATTACTGAGTCAAATGCAAAGGCATAGCTGGGGGATTGGGGGGAACCCTCAGTAGTCCACCCATGACTTGCCTGAAAGAAAACCATTTCTAAAAAATAATGGATTTGATTTTATTGTTTTTGATTTATACATTTTACTTTTTTCTTCATCAAGTGAAATAAAATAACAGAGAAGCTACACTGCCTGTTTGGAATTTTGTAGGAAAACAGAGGAAAGAGATGTGGGTGCTTGTGGGACAAGGAGTGGTGTGGGGCCGCTCCTTTACAGGGAATGATATTTCCCCTGCAATTGTCAAAATTTGATATAATTGCTCATTGGGAGAAAATCTAACCATCATCACCATGCTTTTTCTTTAGAGCCACCTATGTCTTATTGTATGTAGTTGTGGAATTGATGTATGGTAACATTCCTTTTTCTTTTTTAAGTACACCATGAAGGAAAAAGAAAAGAAAAGAAAAAAAAAAAAAGAATTCCATTGTGATAGTGAGGCAGCCAAGATTTAAAGGTTGTGCTGGACTTACAATTGAAATGCAAATCACTCCTTGCAAACAGCCTCCTGCTGAGGCCCAAATTTTTACAGATCAGGTTCTGCTGTCCTGACGAGGAATCATTGAACAGCATTTCCCAGGATTCACAAATTAGTTGCCGTCTAAGGTATCATTTTCTACGTTATAATTGTAACTTACCAGAGGAAACTTTGTCACAAAAGACAGTACCCTGTGCTTCCATTATTTTTCCAGCTGCACCGCCACTAAGGATTCTTTCACACACAATAAAAATACACACATCACGACCTCCCTCTCTGAAATATACACTCCTTGAATATAAACATTTTGAGAATATTGGTGTGCTTTTCTTCCCCTTCTTTTTTAGATGTGCAGGTGGTAAAATACTGGTTGCCATGAACTGCAGACAATAAATAAAAATTGCCAGCTTCTTATGGCTGCCTGATAGAAACGTGCCAGCCTGGAAAAGCCTGATTCTCCAGGCACAATCATTCTCTGGGCAAGACATCTGTCACTAATAAGGCCCATTTGCTGGGTGCTCTTGAATGTGCAGGTAAGGGTGGTCCAGTGCAGACGTGCTTAGTGGCCCCCAGAAATAGGAGACCCTTAAAACCCTGAAATGTTACCTTTCCTCTCCACATCAAAAAATGCTAATAATACTCTAAGAGGGGGCAGAATTATACACAGGACACGGAAAACCAACACACACAAAAAAGTTGAGAGTTTAAAAGCCGAAGGTGAGAGATGAAAACAATTCCAAGAAGTAGGGCTGTACTGTGGGAGAATCAGTAGCTAGTACTCTTACACTTGGTCTTGTCATTGACCCTTGTTAGCTGAGTTATCTTGGCAAATCCCAGAAATGTCCGTGGACATCACTGTCACATACAAATGTTCTGGATCAGAATTGCTCAAAGAGAGGTCTGAGAATCACCTGTCCCAGGAGTACACAGAGAATTTGCTCTGAAAAAAGGTTCAAGGGATTCATCTCCAGAGATTCTGATTTATTATATCTGGGATAGGCTCCAGGAATTTATAATTTTAACAAGTTCCCCAGATAATTTTTAATAGATTTTATTTTTTAGAGCATTTTTAGGTTCACAGCAAATTTGAACAGAAGGCACGGAAATTTTCCATAGTCTCCCTGCCCCTACACATGCATGGCCTCTGCTATTATCAACATCCCCCCCAGAGTGATATGTTTGTTCCAATTGATGAACCTACATAAACACATTATCCCCCAAGTCCATAGTTTATATTAGGGTTCACTCCTGACACTCTATTTTCTATGGATTTGGACAAATTTATAAAGATGTGCATCCGCTATTCTAGTATCACACAGAATAGTTTCACTGCACCAAAGATGCTCTGTCCCCCTCCTATTCTCCCTTCCTCTCCGCTAGCCCCTGAAAACTATGGATCTTTTTACTACCTTCCATAATTTTGCCTTTTCAGAATGTCACACAGTTAGAATCACACAGTGTAGACTTTTCAGACTGGCTTCTTTCACTTGTTAGTATGCATTTAAGTGTCCTCCAAACCTTTTCATGGTTTAAGAGCTCATTTCTTTTTAGCCATGAATAATAGTCCATTGTCTGGATGTACCACAGTTTATTTATCCAGCTCCAGAAGACATTAATGCACACTAAATTTGAGAAGAACTGCAGTAGATGAACTCTGAAATTCCTTCCAGTATTCAGGCTTGATAAAGTCATAGGTTAGTCGAGCATACGCACCATGAAGACTGAACCCCTTAATCAGAAATCTATGTGTCTGTATGTCTGTCTGTCTGTCTGTCTATCTATCTATCTATCTATCTATCTATCTATCTATCTATCTATCTATCTATCTATCTATCTATCTATCTATCTATCCACCCACCCATTCATCCATCTGTCCATCCGTCTATCTATCAATCTATCTAAAGAGAAATAGAAGGCAAAAAGCTCGCTCCAGAAGAGGTTACTAGCTACATCTAGAGAGAAGCCACTAGAGGTCAATTCAGTCAAGTATGTGCTAAGAACATGATCAAATCCCAGAGATCACTTTCCACATCCTACTGGTAGATGAAAAGAGATGATTCTTACAACAGCAGTCTTCCTCCTGCCAGAGCAGGAGAGACTCCTGAGGAAGAAAGAGGGGTCCGGGGAGAAGTACAGTCCTACCTCCAGTCCCTGCGGTTTGGAGAGGAGGAGAAAAACTGAGGAATGAGGTTCCTACTCTTCTCCCAATATATGTTTTTGCCTTCAGTTTCATTACGGAAACTGCGGTTCAGTTTCTGTGATGAAATTGGAGGCAAAAACATATTGGGAGAAGAGTAGGAATTAAAGATTGAAGAAAAGGGGTTTTGGGGTTATTACTGAAGGCAGTGCATGTGAAATCTGTGCAAAGTGAAGAAAAAGTTGTGGTGAGTTAAGCGCTTGAGTCCCAACTGTGGTGATAGCATGCTATGGTCTTAACGACCCCCCAATTCATAGGTTGAGACCTAATCGCCAATGCAACAATATTAAGAGGGGGGACCTTTCTTGGGTGATTAGATCACCAACATGAAGCCCTCATGAATGGAATGAGTGCTCTGATAAAAAAGGTGTGAGGAAGCTTGTTTGACCTTTCCACCATGTGAGAGAAAAGGAACCATCTGTGAAGAATTGGCCCTCATCAGGCACCACCTTTACTAGCACCTTGATCTTGGGCTTCCCAGCCTGCAGAACTGCAAGAAATAAATTTCTGTTGTTTGTCAGTAATTTTGTTTAGCAACAGACTAAGATAGAACCTTTGGAATTTCATTAATGCTAATCAGCTGAATTGTGAGATTGTTTATATCAACATTACATTCTATGAAAACTAGGGAAACTGGATATTTCTTTACATCTTCATTGATTACATATCATTTTTATGCATGATGAATTGTTGATTAATGTACTTAGTTTATATGTTTTCTTATATTTTCTTCTTTAATTTCTTTGACCATTTCATGTGCTGAATAAAGTAACCCTTCATTCTATGTGCTGCAAATAGTTTATTTTATTGTGTTTATTTTTAAAATGTGCATGTTTCATTTGTATTTACCTAAATCACTGAACTTCTTTTTTATATTTTCTTCCATTTCCATCAACCTTATTGAAGAAAGTCAAATATTTCTAGGATTTTTCATTTTTTTTTTGCCTTAATTTTTGGTTCATCTGATATTTTTCTTTTGTGGTGCCAATCTTTATCTTTTTGTCCTCCAAATGGCTAAGGAATTGTACAGACAACTCTCAATTATTCACAAGTTAGGGAGATTGGCATAACATGCTTGGTTATAGTACTATTAATTCCCCCAATGAGTACAGAAAATTCTCTGTTTTCCTTCTGTAAAGCTTTCACTTCAATAAACTCTTGACCCAAACCATCAGCTTGCAATAATAACACTTATCTTCTTTGCAAAAAGATAAAACTGGTTCCATTGGTTGACTGTGCTTTACTGGGTCTTAGTCTTTCCACCCATGATATAAGACATGTTTTAGGGGATTCTCAAAGACTATCTCAACTTTGAAATTGTGTTATTCTTATGAGCACAGTTGACATCCATCACTGTATTAACTAGAAACATAAACCAAACTGCCTTCCTGAGAGCAGGGGTCAACACGGCAGCCCTCGGGCCATATGTGACCAGTAGCCAGTTTTATAAGGCCCTTGAGCTAGTTTTTACATTTTTAAAGAGTTGCTACAACAGCAACAATAATATTTCATAGAGATCCAGAGATCATATGGGGCCCTTTAGAGAATCATCTTATTGACCCCTGCTTTAGGGTCAGCAGTTATGTCTTTTGTTATCACCAGGACCTCTTCAAAAGTACCATTGGCAGAGAAGGGTATGTGTGCCATGCTCCCTTTTCTTCCTGGTCACAGAATTAGAACCTATTTCCCAGCATCACTTGCAATTAGGGCAGGCCACTGGCTGAACCTTGCAGAATGGGATGTGGGCTGATGTGAGGAATGCCACATCTAGACCTCTACTAAACCTATGCCCTTCTGGAGATGCATCACACTCCCTCTTTTTCCTGCAAGCCTGTTGTATACAGAAAATTCAGCAGAAGAAACTAGTATTTTAGAAGATGA
Organism: Theropithecus gelada; assembly: GCF_003255815.1. Classification (NCBI taxonomy): domain Eukaryota; kingdom Metazoa; phylum Chordata; class Mammalia; order Primates; family Cercopithecidae; genus Theropithecus; species Theropithecus gelada. Next base: position 79,987,576 of record NC_037681.1, read on the forward strand.
TGGAGACATAAGGTAGAAGGAATGTGAGTCCCTGACTGACTTCATGGTAGGTTATACACTGACAAAGAACATCCCATCTGACTCAAATATAAGCTCATGTTGGTAGAGACACTGAAATGTGGCCATTAATTACAACAGCTGCTAGTATTTAGCCCAGATAATCTTCCCACCACAGCTCAGCTACTGTGTTACTTCTGTTTGCTTCCAGCTTGGAAACCAGAACACCAATACTGTTAAAAACAAAATTGTGACACTAAGGACTAGTCAGCGTCTGAGTGAACGAGTCTATTACATTAATTAAGAACCGAGATTTGGGGAGATGAAAGACTTTTGTCGATTTCCAGTTAGTTTGAGACCATTTTTTTCTGAGAGATAATTTTGATTAAAGAGTGATCTTCAAACAAGTAGAGTGTCAGGCTGTCATCATTATCTGTATTGAGTTTCCCTTCTTCCTACCTTAGGGCTGGTGCTAATCACAGGTGAATGGCTTAAAGTGAGTATAAGTACATTGTAACTAACCACTCACAAGGTTTAGTTCTAAAGCGATATGAAGAAAAACTCTGTTTGAAGATATTCATATTGTCTGGGAAGGTCACAGAAATAATTCTAGTAAGTTTCTAAAACAGAGTGCCTCCATTACAGTATGGGAAATATTATATCCAGAATATTTGTACATCACAACAACAACAAATAGGTGTTGACTAGTAAAGCGAAATTGTCCTGTTTGGATGAATTAAAGAGAATGAAGGAAGTTAGCCATCCTAGTTTTGAATTCTTGCTGCCCCCTTTAGTAACTGTGTGCTTTTTTATGCACACAATCTCTCTGTTCCTCTGTTTCCTCACTTGTAAATAGAGAAAAAGTATAATAATGATATCTACCACATAGGGTTGCAGTAAGGATTAAATATATTATTATCTTTAGTTTAAAACAGTGCAGGCACATGTAAATGTTCATTTATCCTTATTATTGCATGGATGCAAAATAAAGGAATTACTTCTATGTGTGAGATCGAATGTCACACTTTGAAAATCTCCATTTCCTTTCAGTCATGCATTTCTGTGAACACCTCCCTAGTATTTCACTTTTGTTTAAATTATCCAGGAATTTGTTCCAAGCCAAATTTTGAGATTAGGCTTGAGTTATAGTTATAGTTGTAATAAGCGGACAGGAAGTGAAGGATATTCCACTTAGATGTAATAACAGGAGAAAGACATAGAAGTCGGAAAGTGGGGTGTGCTTGGTTAGATTAGTTTTGGTGGCTATCTTTATAGTACAGTATATTTTTCTGGTGGTCCGACGTTCTAAAAACGAGATTTAGAGACCAAACATACAAACAAACAAAAATCCAATTATTTTTGTCTTATCTGAAGAAAAGAAGAAAGTAGTCTTTCTTTCAAAATGCCGTAAACCCTAGATACCTTTAAGACTTCTTTACATTTTGAATTGGAAGAAAAGAAGGAAATTCATGATCAAAAGAAAAAAGTCTAGTTTGAAGAAAATCTTTAAGTTGCAACTGGATATACATTATTTAATTGCTTGCAAATGAACAACATTTGGCAGTTTGGATTATCTTGAGAATCTGGGTCTTTGCACATTTTTTAAAAATAAGGGTATCTGTTTTTCCTTTGCTAAAATTTATAGTTGCTCGGAGAGCAGTATGAGGAACTCTATTCTTATTCAGTGCATTTTGAAGGGCTTGCTTCGTTTTCCTTAAGGAGAGGGAGATACTTTTTTTTTTTTTTTTGTCAGAAGGCTCGAAGTCACCTTGTTTTCAGTCTCTTAAACAAGTGATAGTTTATCATGAAGAAAAATATATTCAGATACCATATGCAATATGAACATACTAGTTCCTACTATTAATTCATTATTCTTAGTCCATGCTGCATGCTTCATAGCCTAACATAGTGAAATGAAAGAAATTTTATATATTTTAGTTCTGTCCCTCTACTGGCAGTGGGAGTAAATCCCAAAGTATTTCAGCAGGTGCTATTAATATGCAAATAACAGAGAATACACTATTTCTAATAGACCTCCCAACTGCATGGGAGGCATCGCTGTTGCAGCAAATTAGCTTTCTGTAATTTGCATGCTTTTCACAACCTCCTGGGATTATATTTTAGATCAGAGACAATAAACGCATATGCAGTTAGCTTAAAATGTAACTAATTTTAGACTTTGAAACAATTTTAACCTAACTTCTTTGTGGTTAAACAGTTATTTGCAAAGAAACTTTTATAACAGTCTATAATTTTCATAGTGTTGATTTGCCATGAATGGCCCCATTTCTCTAGCGTAAAAACAAATGTGGGAACAGACCAGGTGTATGCATTTCCCAATTGACTGAAAAGACACAAGAGAGTGGTGAACTAGAAGCCTGAAGTATGGATTGTTTGGGCAATTCCAAATGAGAGTATTAAATTAAGAGAGAATATGAAATCGGCCCAAATTGAGTAATCAGCCATAATAGTTTATGGCCAGAGGAACAAGCCGTAACGATGAAGCCTATTTAGTCCACCCATGAACCTCACACTGTCTATATGTCTAAATACATTAATCAAAATCTCAATAAACCAATAAATATTAAATTAACTGATTTTAGTGATGCCAACCTGTATCTTACAAATAATGTATTACTGGAAATTTTAACCCATGTTCCAACACCCCTTCATGCTAAAAACTCTCAACAAACTAGGTATTGAATGTATCTCAAAATAATAAGAGTTATTTATGACATACCCACAGCCAATATCATACTGAATGGACAAAAGCTGGAAGCATTCCCTTTGAAAACTGTCAGAAGACAAGGATGCCCTCTCTCACCACTCCTATTCAACGTAGTATTGGAAGTTCTGGCCAGGGCAATCACACAAAATAAAGAAATAAAGGGTATGCAAACAGGAGGAGAGGCAGTCAAATTGTCTCTGTTTGCAGATGACATGATTTTATATTTAGAAAATCCCATCATCGGCCGGGCACAGTGGCTCACGCCTGTAATTCCAGCACTTTGGGAAGCCAAGGTGGGTGGATCATGAGGTCCAGAGATTGACATCACCCAGGGCAAAATGGTGAAACCCTGTCTCTACTAAAAATACAAAAATTAGTTGGGCATGGTGGCATGCACCTGTAGTCCCAGCTACTAGGAAGGTTGAGAAAGGAGAGTCGCTTGAACCCGGAAGGTGGAGGTTGCAGTGAGCTGAGATCATGCCACTGCACTCCAGCCTGGTGACAGAGTAAAACTCTGTCTCAAAAATAAAAAAAGAAAACCCCATTGTCTCAACCCAAAATCTCCTTAAGCTGATAAGCAACTTCAGCAAAGTCTCAGGATACAAAATCAATGTGCAAAAATCACAAGCATCCCTATACACCAATAATAGAGAGCCAAATCATAAGTGAACTCCCATTCACAATTGCTACAAAGACAATAAAATACCTAGGGATACAACTTGCAAGGTATGTGAAGGACCTGTTCAAGGAGAACTACAAACCACTGCTCAAGGAAATAAGAGAGAACACAAACAAAAGGAAAACATCCCATGGTCATGGATAGGAAGAATCAATATCATGAAAATGGTCATACTACCCAAAGTAATTTGAATATTTAATGCTATCCCTATTAAGCTACCAATGACTTTCTTCACAGAATTAGAAAAAACTACTTTAAATTTCATATGGAACCATAAAAGAGCCCATATAGCCAAGACAATCTTAAGCAAAAAGAACAAAGCTGGAAGTATCATGCTACCTATCTTTAAACTACACTACAAGGCTACAATAACCAAAACAGCATGGTACTGGTACCAAAACAGATATATAGATCAATGGAACAGAACAGAGCCCTCAGAAATAATGCCACACACCTACGACCATCTGATCTTTGACAATCCTGACAACAAGCAATGGGGAAAGGATTCCTTATTTAATAAATGATGTTGGAAAAACTGACTAGCCATATGCATAAAACTGAAACTGGATGCCTTCTTTACACCATATACAAAATTAACTCAAGATGGATTAAAGACTTAAATGTAAGACCTAAAACCATAAAAGCACTAGAAGAAAAACTAGCCAATACCTCAAGACATAGGCATGGGCAAAAATCATGACTAAAACACCAAAAGTAATGACAACAAAAGCCAAAATTGACAAATGTAATCTAATTAAACTAAAGAGCTTCTGCACAGCAAAAGAAACTATCATCAGAGTGAACAGGCAACCTACAGAACGAGAGAAAATTTTTGCAAGCTACTCATCTGACAAAGGGCTAATATCCAGAATCTACAAAGAACTTAAACAAATTTACAAGAAAAAAACAACCCTATCAAAAAGTGGGTGAAGGATATGAGCAGGTACTTCTCAAAGAAAGACCTTTATGCAGCCAACGAACGTATGAAAAAAAGTTCATCATCACTGGTCATTAGAGAAATGCAGATCAAAACCACAAGGAGATACCATCTCACACCAGTTAGAATGGCGACCATTAAAAAGCCAGGAAACAACAGATGCTAGAGAGGATGTGGAGAAATAAGAACGCTTTTACATTGTTGGTGGGAGTGTAAATTAGTTCAACCATTGTGGAAGACAGTGTGGCAATTCCTCAAGGATCTAGAACCAGAAATACCATTTGATCCGGCAATTCCATTACTGGGTATATACCCAAAGGATTATAAATCATTCGACTGTAAGTACACATGCACATGTATGTTTATTGCAGCACTGTTCACTATAGCAAAGACTTGGGAGCCAACCCAAATTCCCATCAACGATAGTCTGGATAAAGAAAATATGGCACATATACACCATGGAATACTATGCAGCCATTAAAAAGGATGAGTTCATGTCCTTTGCAGGGCCATGGATGAAGCTGGAAACCATCATTCTTGGCAAACTAACACAGGAACAGAAAACCAAACACCACATGTTCTCACTCATAAGTGGGAGTTGAACAATGAGAACCCATGGACACAGTGAGGGGAGCATCACACACTGGGGCCTGTTGGGGGATGAGGGGCTAGGGAAAAGATAGCATTAGGAGAAATACCTAATGTAGATGATGGGTTGATGGGTGCAGCAAACCACCATGGCATATGTATACCTATGTAATAAACCCGCCTGTTCTACACATGTATCTCAGAACTGAAAGTATAATTTAAAAAAAAATAGAAAAGTTTTTTGAAAAATACTCAGCCAGTCAGGGGGCATCCCAAGTCATTGGGAATTTAGCATAATTTGTCAGGACCACATTTTTCCATTACTCTCATTAGTGAGAAGATGAAAATTGTACCAACTAATGCATATTTCACGGAGAAAATAAGTTATTTTGATCCCTCCTTGAGCTTGATAATCCTGTTTTTTAAAATAAAAGTATTTAGATAATTTTTTAGCTTTTTTGCTGCCTTAAATCCACATATGAAAATTAAATTGAAGAAATAAAATAATTAGATGTTTAAAGCTTAAATGTCACCTTTGAGTATGTGATTTTGATTTGGAGCACAAATTATCTAATGACTATATTATTCTGCATTTCGTTTTATTTCTATAGACACCACTATATCAATTTAAAATATATTCATATGAGAATATCTCATAAATGGGAATTACTTATGAACATGTACTGTCTAAATATGTTCCTACCCATCAGTCCAGTAATGAGTAACTTATGACAAGTAAAATCACTTAGAGAAAAAGAAGAAAAATAAAAGATAACTTTCCTATGAGGAAAGAATATAATGGCCATTCTAATATTTCTGGTTACATTGTGGACTAATACAATTCAAGTTATTTCTGTCCATTAATTTTGCGGATATGTGTGAATCAACTTGTAATAAATAATTCAACCATTCAACATACTCTGAATCTGCAAAGTAAAAAACTATTAAATATGTCAACTTTGGCTAAATCATTAATTCCACATATGCATATATATTTACATGTGAGTATAATATTATTTTTATCTATGAATTAAAGCTTTAAATATGTTATTTTGTACTCAATGATTACATTTTGAAAAATTATTCTTCCATGTCAAATAGAAAGATAATTCATGTATGGGATACACAACAAAAGCAACACATTATGAAAAGAAGTTATTTGCAAAAAGACACTGAGAATAATAATTTTGCAATAAAACTAAAATCTTATAATATCAAACAATTATAAAAGGTATAATTATATATGCATAATTTTACTCTATTATTTGTATAATTACTCCCAAATACGGCACAGGTTATGTTTGATATCATGCATCTTCTTCAACTTCTGTCCCTCCAAATCAACCCTCTTAAAGCTGTGCCCCGGCCCATCATTTTTATCTTCCTTGTCTAATCATATTACCCAATGAATAGCTCTCTTTTTACCTTTCTATTGATAATACAGTTATTATGCTTTCGGTTTTTCTCTTAAGCTGAAGATTTGAATTCAGTCTATGCATTAATGAAAGTCTAACTCAGGTATGGACTCCACCAATGAAGTTTCAACATTGCTGCTGACTCAAATCCCTCTCTCATTCTCGGGAGTCCCAGGAAGATTTTGACTATGGGGTCCTCAATTCATCCTATTCTTAACATATGTCATGTCCTCCATTTTTAAATTGTATTACAAATGTCTTATTTCATTTGACTAAACTGTATGCATCCTGACAGCAAGGTGTGTTATCGTGTGCTAAGACCAATTCCTTAAATATAGCATGAACTCCAGAAATACTTGTTAAATAATGTGTAAAATCTTTATCAACATCAATGTATCCTCTTACCCACTGTGTTAGATATGGGGAGAGCTTTATATTTTCTATCTCCCTCCTCCTCACTTCTTTCCACAGGTATTTACTCTTCCCATGGAGAGTGATTAACTATGTAAGCTGAGAACACATTTTGAGACTCAACTGAGTTTGTATTGCTTAAGTGACCTTAGGTACATCATTTACCTCTATTTGTGAAATATTAAAGGTTTAATCTATCAACCCCTCTGAGTTGCTGTGAGGATTATCTAATGCAATTTGCTTTGCACAAACATGTTCTGAAGAAAGGTTTTTATAAACAGATACTGGCGGTTCTTTGTATTCCAGTCAGGGCCAGCAATGCCTGAAGTTGCTGAGGGGCCTGGCTGCCTCTCCACTGGGACAACATCGGAATGTCCTCACTTTTAGTTACTTGGCTAGCACCTTCATGAAAAGAAGTCTTTACGGTCTCTGCTTTTCTCACAGAGTGATTGTTTGGACATGATCTCCTTACCGCTGACTTCAAGTCACGGAGAACTTTTTTGGCAGCTGATGTGAAACATTCTGGTCAGACATGTTTGGGGCCTCAAGTCACAGACCTGTGTTTATTTTTATTGAAAAAGAGCAGACCAGGGAGACTTGGCCCCATGGCCTTTATTTTAGTAGCACACAACAGCAGAGCTCTGAGTCCAATGATAGAAATATGTTTCAAGTTTTTTCACCAAAGAACACAAGAAGATTATTAGGTTTTAGTTCAAGCAAAAGATTGTTCTTCTAGGTACATTACACAGATATAAGCCAATGAAGATATTTCTTTTTTGAAAAAGGCCACACTTGTTACTCTTAAAAATATCCTAAACACATCTTAGCTTAAATAGTCTGGGAAGTTTTGCCTTCTCCTAGAAATAACTGACTCTATCCCCCATCCCCAATCCATGCCTTACCCTTTACAAACACCAGAACTTCTCTTTTTTAATGATATTTTGAAAGATGATAGTGTGGAATATAGGTTTTTTTAGTGAATTTTGCGTATTTTTTCATGTATATTCATGGACTATATTTGATACCTCTGATAAATACTGGTGACTCCTTTCTTTGTGACAAGAAATGAGTCTTCTTACACATCCTTTCTTAGGCCTTGCTCATGCACTGATCATTTTTATTGTCATAAAGAGATGGGCCACAGGTTGCACATATTGACCACTTTCTGTGAGCTCTTCACTATGCCAGGAGCTTTACAACACCTCCTTTCATCTTCACAACTACCCTCAAAGGCAGATAGCATTATACTGATTTTAAAGATGAGAAGATTGATTATCTAGAGGCCCAAAGAAAAACTGCTAAATAACAATGAAGGCAACATTTATATTTAAAGCAGGCTGATTGTAGTTTTCACATTCTTTCCATTATACAACAAGAATGAATAAATAAATACCCATAAATAACACACAAACACACATATGTATTTCTACACACAGAACACTTGTTGAGGCTTCACAGCGCATAAAATAATCTGATACTAGACAAAAACCAATTTGTCATTTCAGTGATTAGCAGATGATGTAAGTACTACTGAAACAAAATATTTGTCATATTATCACTGGCTGTTTTTTAGAAAGTCACAGGCACAGATTCATATACAGAAACATTTCCATGGCTCGTATATACAAAGGAAGACCTGTGGAAAAACTATTTCCCCAGTCTGCTGATTTAATCTCTTTTCTTTCATATCTCCAGGTGGCTCTAATCCAGCAGACTATGGCACTAGAAGGACAGGCTGGCAGATGCTCCATGGGCACAAGTGTTCAGGCTGAAAGATGTTGAGCAAGCATTTGGAATGGAGATGGGGTAAGATGTAGTTACTATCTTTGAAGGAAGAAGATGAAGTCCCAGATTCTGGATGGAGAGGCTCGGTCCCAAGCAGAACTAGCAGCCATCCTGACCAGTAGCTCAACCACCGATGGACTGGACCAGGGTAACTGATTATCCCTGACCAGAGATTGTTTGCACAGTCTACAGCAAAGTTGAGCCTGTAGATGATTAAATGCTCACAGCTTCAAAGATTAGAGAACTAAAGGGTGCAGGAGTAATTCAAGGAACACCAATCCTGCTCTTTGCTATCTGTATTTTAGCCTTGATGTTTAAGCCTTCCAGAGCATGATTACTCTTCAGCAGACCATGGTAATATGTGCTTGGGAAAAAACGAAATTAAACTAGTGTTTCAGGAATTCTTTCGTAATGTAATCTGAACCAGTCCTTATTAATGAGCCCAAAGTATTTCCCATCCAACTGAAGTCCTGCAATTATTTAAATGTGTAAGTGAAACCATTCTTTATACCTTCATTCACAGTCCATTTAAGTCAGAAACTGAGTTTACTTGGTTTACTAACTGGGCATTAGGCACCATTTGAGCAGCTTAGGAGCTATCAACAATTGCAATGGCCCATAATAAATATATATACAATTATATCTATATAGACTGTCCTTCCTAGTTAAAAATGATGTTGCTGATTCAGTTACTAATCACATGCCTCACTATAACTGTACAGATAGAATTTAGTGTATATATGCATGAGGATTTACCATTTATAGAGCATTTACATTATCTTATTTATTACTCAACATAACCCAGGTAATTTGGTGGTGTTATTATTATTACTACTATTTTACCATGAAGGAAACATGATTCAGAGATACATACTGATAATTGTGGGTTATTTGAACTCAGATAATGTGAGATCATATAATCAGGAAGCAGAAGACCAAAGTGCTTTACATATAATGTATGTATGTGTACCATAAACAAGCATGATTATTTCTTTCATAATTACTCTCCAAAATTCTGTGTTAGCTATCATACTTGAGTATCGGTCATTTATATGAAATACAACGCCTATTTTAAGAATGGTTATTTTATGTCATTAAATCTATATGTAGATGAATTATTCTTTTATCAATTCCTTCATTGGATTATTTAAGTTATTTATTTGAGGCATTTAGTTATAACTTGTGAATATAATAGAATTTTGCAGCAAAGGATATAAAAATAACATTCTTCAAGAGTCTAATGTGATTCACATTTTATTTTAAATTTAATCATATGTTTAATTTAAAAATATACTATACAGTACATGTATATCAACAGAGTTTTCTTCAATTCACAGTATATTAAAAGTAGGCATTTTAATTTAAGTGTATTCTTAGAGGTTGAAAAATACTGGAAAACTTTAATATTGTAATTTCATACCTTGATGCCTAGTATTCAAAGCCTTGTAGATTTTCACTGTTATAAAAGAGAGCTCATGAAAATTATTTGATTATGTCATTTTGGACAGAGAAGAAGAAAGGTTTTTATTGACTTCATTCCTTTCAAATCACTTTGCCTTGGAAATATTTCTGAAAGATTGCTCAGAGTAATTAATATGAGGGAAGGGTAGACTGTAGTACAGCAGAATTGAATAGAAATTCCTAATGCAGCCTCTCCCCAAATCCCAATAAAGATCCATAAAAGCCTAAAAAAGGTAAAAAGTCACAAAACTTTAATAACTGAAAGTTAAACTATTGCCAAAAGTTGGGAGAATATTATATTACCCACAAAATCTAGGTAGTTGTATGAAACAGCACAATTTGCCATTATACATATGGTGCTAAAACAAGAATCCTATAGGCCTGATAAAAAAGAGAAACATAATTTCTCTCTCTATCATTGCTTGTCTTAGAAGCAGAGAGCCCTGCCCTAAGAAAGCTTTGCTCCATAGGTAACTTATTTTGACACAAGTTACTGTTTCTAATTTTTCATCTTTAAATTTCCCCTACAATTCAGGAAGTAAATCTCCAGAAAACAAAAAGGCAAGAAATAGGGAGATGCTGATGAAAATCTATTTTATCTTTGTGTTATAACTACAATAAATTTAGCACTGTAGATGGGAGCAGTGACAGGAGGATGTTTGTTGGTGGGAAATACTGATAATTGCAGGTTATTTGAACTTAACTGGTTTCATGTCAGTGAATCATATAATGAATGCTGGAGACAAACCTAACTCAATTCAGCAGAGACATGCTTAAAATCTGTTCTACAGGCATAGATTGGGAATGGGATTTTAGGGATATTTAAATATAAGTGGTACCTAAGAAAGTTGTGTATCTCAACTGTTAGAAAAATACTGAGTGTGATTCTATCACTTACAATTTCAGAACCCGCAGAAAATGTTAGGCTACTGTTTGGTATTGAAACAACAGGCAGGAATATGTGATTTATGTCAATCAAGAGAACAGAGAGTCATATAAGAATCATACTGAGTTGTAAAGAAAGTAAGATAAGGTAAAACACGAGATCAGTAACATAAGAAAAGAGAATAGGAAAACTAAAATTAACAATAGTCAAATTAAAATCTGGACTGTGAATATTAAAGCAGAAAACTGGCTTACTATGTAGGAAGCAAACTTTAAAAGTTTTTCTTTTTGGAATAATAGAGAAATAAAAAAAAAGTGTTACAGAAGTTGATGGAAAAAAGATGACACAAACATGGAAACTAATATTTTTGAGAGAGAGAGAGAGAAAGACTAGGAAAAACACATATCAGAAGCAATAATCAAAATGTTTTAAAAAGAAAAAAATGGTTTTTCAGACTGGAAGCACTTCATGCTTAGAAGCATTATTATAGCTAAAATTTAAATTAGAGTTATAAACATCTCCAAACATCCAAGCTAAAAAAAAAAAATAGGTTACCTACAGATAAACAAAATTAAGTCTTGCCTGAGAATTCTCCTTCACATTATTGAACAACACAAGGCCCTGCACTTTAATAGTCTACAGCAATCTTTGGGGAAATATTTGTGATTAAAATTTGAATAACATTTCAAGTTTATATTAATGGGTGAAAAGAATTCATTCTCAGATATTTGGGGAGGATAAATTTAGCATCCATTTTACTTCTTGGGAAAAAATTATTTAAAGACTTATTGGAGACCTATTTCAGGCAATTGAGCAATGAATCAAGATTACAAAGTCAAGAAAGAGAGAAAGGATATTGGATTTTTCTTAAATGTTATGATTCTGAACACCGAAATCAGTATTGCAATGATTATGAGTCAAAAAGTAATTCACGCTACTATAACTAAATACAAAATATAATGCAGGAGTCAAATATTTTTGAAAGAAAAATCATAATGCAAAATATAATAATTGATATTAATCTGTCTAAAAATATAAGCAACAAATTCTAAAAAGGAATTGAGAGTAAAATTTTACAAGGCATCCTTCCCCATATATATTATGGCTTGGGAGCTTTTAATGAAATTTTGTATTTACCAATCTTAGACAGTAAATATTTAGTTTTATTGAGGAAGCCAGTGCAATGGATAGTAGTGATTTTTATTACAAATCCTTATTACAAATATCCACAAAATAGATGAGTAAGAACAACTATAATTTGGAGAAAATGTTTTAAAAATTATAAAACAAAGAATAGAATTAAGAGTAATCAGGCTGAACCATGATAGAAAATATATCCTAAGAAAACAGATGTAATGTAGGAAATAAAATAATTAAATTTATGTCCCTAGAAAGATTCAATGATTCATTACAAACATAAAGCAAATGTATGCTGATATGAACCTCAAGCACACAAGAAAAACAAACTATAAAACAACATGGTCATGAAACAAAATAAATAGGGGTGCTGAAAAGTTGAACTAATACTACTTGATATTACTTAAAACTGAAATAATAATGTAGATTCACACTGCAAGGGACAATAATAGCCAGATATCAATCAATACAAGTTATAATTAACTCTAAAGAATATTTAATGTCTGATATGATTTGACTCTGTGTCCCCACCCAAATCTCATCTCCAGTTGCAATCCCCATGTGTCAGGGAGGGACTAGGTGGGAGGTGATTGGATCATGGGAGTGGTTTGCCCCACGCTGTTTGCATGATAGTGAGTGAGTTCTCACAAGACCTGATGGTTTTATAAGTGGTGGTTTCCCCTGCTCTTCTCTCTCCTGCCACTTTGTGAAGAAGGTGCCTGCTTTTCCTTCTTCCATGATTGTAAGTTTCCTGAGGCTTCCCCAGCCATGAGGAACTGTGAGTGAATTAAACCTCTTTCCTTTGTAAATTACTCAGTCTCAGGGAAGTTCTTTATAGCAATATTAAAATGAATTAATACAATGTCACAATTATTAACTGTCAGTTTTAAATAAGGATAGGCATAACATGAAATAAGTTTTACTATCTAGGAAAGAATTTCCAAATCGTTTCCATAAAGCTGAACAATGAAGAAAGTTAAAAAACGGGGGATGGGGATGCAAATAGTACTGTCTTCATTGAGGAAGAAATTATAGATACTGATTAACTTCTTTTAGTCAATTTTATTGAGGTTATAATTAACATACAATAAGGTGTTCCCTTCTAAGTGTATTTTTTGAAAATTGATAAACACCTGTGCAACCACCACCACAATAAAGATGTAGAACATTTCTTTTACAAAATACGTTCATTTTGTCCCTTTTGAACCTCCACTCATACATCTAACTCCAGGAAACCACTGACCTATTTTCTGCTACTGGAGATTTGATACCTTTTCTACAGTTCCCCATAAATTGAATCATACAGTATGTGTACTCTTTTGTATCTGGCTTCTTTTGACCAGTGTATGTTTTTGAAATTCATCGATGTTTTCGCATCTATCAGTAAGGTGTTTATATTTATTTCTGAATAATAATCCATTCTATAGATATACCACAATTTGCTCATTCCCCTCTTGATGGGCATTTGAGTTGATTCCTATCTCAGGGCTATTAATAATACTCAAAGCTTCTATGTAAAGGTGTAAAAACATGTGGTCATTTTCAGAAGAGGAGGACACAGTTTTACCAATGGGTACAAGTGGTGGATTATAGGTATCCTATTTATTTAGCTGTTTTTGAACATACCAAACTTTCTTCCAAAGTGGTTTCAACTTTTTTATTATCATCAGAAATATATGGGAGTCCTGGTTGCTCCACATTTTCATCAACACTTAGTATCATTAGTATTTTTAAATATAGCCATTCTGATAAGGATTTAGGGTCTACATATCTGTTATAGTATGACCATAAACATCTGTTATAGTATGGCTTATTAGCCATACATATATCATATCATCTTTGGTGAAGTGTTTAATCCAATGTTTTTGCTCAGTTTAATTGGGCAGTTTGGTATTTTTAAGAATGAAAGAGTGTTTTATGCATTTTTAATTGAATTCCTTTGTCAGATAAATTAATTATAAATATTTTCATTTTTCTTAAGGGCTTCTTTTGTAAAGCAGAATCTTTTTAGTTTAGTGAGGTCTAAATATTTTTTTCTTTCATGATTCATGATTTTTCTATTTTAAGAAATCTTTGTCTACTCCAACTTTGAAAGATTTTCTTTTTTTCAAGAAGTGTTTTGTAACCATCATCATTATATTTTGTTTTAGATTACATTTTAAGTTTTGTAGAGGTATGAGGGAATAGTCAAAGTTTATTTTTCTTCAGTATGGGCATCCAATTTGTTGAAAAAACTGTATATCCTATTGAATTGCTCGAGCAGATTTGTTGGTAATTGATTGACCATATTTGCATGCGTTACAAATATATTGTCTTTCAATTTATGAATATGGTATATCTTTTCATTTAATTAGGTCTTTCTTGACTTCTCTGCAGAATTTTGTAGTTTTCATTGAACAAAACTTATTTACATTTATCTCTATGAATTTCAAGCCTTTGGATAGTATTTAAAATGATTATGTTATTTCAATTTCCAGTTGTTTGGTGTAATTATATAAAATAAAAATTGAGTTTTGCATATTAGTCTAATGTCCTGAGATCTTACTAAACTCACTTATTAGTTCTAATAACAGATTTTTTATAGTTTCTTTAGGATTTTCTATGTATACCATTAAGTTATCTATGAATAAAGACAGCAATACTTATTATCCAATTTCATATTCTTTATTTTTTACTTATCTTGTTGCACTAGCTAAGACCTCCAACTGAATGTTGAATAGAAGTGGTAAGAGTGGACCTTCTTGGCTTGTTCTTAATCTTAAGGAGAAAGCATTTCATCTGTCCCTGTGAAGTATGATAGCATAGTTTTGTTTTGTTTTTCAATAGATGCTCTTTCAGGCTAAGGAAGTGGCTTTCTCTATCTAGTTTCTAAATGGTCTTATAATAAATGAGAGTTGAATTTTGTCCAATGCTATTTCTGTATCTATTGAGATAATTTTTTTTGTCTATTTTATTCTGTGAGTATGATAAATTACATTCATTGATATTTGAATGGCAATTCAAAATCACATTTTTGGGTTAAAATTTAGCTTGATTTGATGTGCTAATAATTTCTTAAAGATTTCTAGGTATATGTTTATGAGAAATATTGACATGTTTTGTAATATAATTGTGAATTTAAAATATAATGGTGAGTGTGACTTCAAAAAATAATGCTAGATTTTTTGAAAATCTAAATTATTTGAAAATTTTTTTCTATATATATTTGAAAGCTATCACCCAGGAATCAGACATCAGCCCTCATGTTCTCAGTTTTCCATAGAGCAAATACTTCTGTCATGGCAGATTTTAAGCTTCTAAAGTGACATCCCTGAAGGCAGAGCTGCAAAAATAGGTGCAGTAGCATATACCATTATATAGAGTTTTCATCATATACCGAAAACAGCTATAAATAATGTTAAGAGGATTGATAACAGAAAAAATATATTAAGGTAATTAAAAGCTAATAACACTTTTTGTATTTCTTTCCTTTGGCTTCAATATAATCTATTTAACTGTAGTTTATATAACTTAATTATTAAAGATGGTTATATTTAAACAATCAGCTTGCACAATTTTTGAAAATTTTCCATTATCTGTCCCGAGTTGCAATGCTGAGTATAGAGTAGCTATATTAATTACCTATTGCTACTATTATCAATTACCAAAGTTTGGTGACCTAGAAGACACAGTACTTATTTTCTTCCACAGGTTGAAACTCTGAAATGGGTTTTAATAGGTTAAAATCAAAGTGTGAACATGTCTGTACTCCTTTTGGAAACTCCAGGGGAAAATCTGTTCTCTTACCTTTTCTGACTTCTAGATGCCATCTTCTTTCTTAGCTTGTGGCCATTTTCAAAGACAGAAGCATTGAATCTTTCAATTTGTTTTGTTTGTTTGTTTTCTGATTGAACTGTATTGCCTCCTCTTTCACTTAAAGAAGGCTTCTGGACCAGGCGTGGTGGTTCACAACTGTAATCCCAGCACTATGGGAAGCTGGGGTGGGCAAGTCACCTCAGCTCAGGAGTTTGATACCAGCCTGGCCAACATGGTGAAACCCTGTCTCTACTAAAAATACAAAAATTAGCCAAGTGTGGTGGCAGGTGCCTGTAATCCCAGCCACTTAGGAGGCTTAGGCAGGAAAATTGCTTGAACCTGGAAGGTGGAGATTGCAGTGAGCCAAAATCGCACCACTGCACTCCAGCCTGGGGGACAAGAGGGACCCTCTGGGGAAAAAAAAAAAAAAAAGGAACTCTGGTGATTGCATTGAGCCTATGTGTCTAATCCAAGGTGATCTCCCCATCTCAGAATCTTTAACTTAATCTTACCCACAAAGTTTCTGTTTACCTCGTAAGGTAACATATTCACAGATTCTAGAAACTAAGACATGGGCATTTTTGGAGGCCAGTGTTCTACCTGCCACAGCAGCCTTTGCTATTACTATGTTTAATTCACTGATATCTCCATTCTGGCAAAGGAAAATTTGAATAGTTCTCAGCCCTCTGTGAGTTTTTACAATATTTCTGCTTATAGTTCTCTTGTAATATTCTTCTTCCACAAGTTAATTTTTGTCTGGCCTCATGGAGTTTTATGGTATGAGTGTACAGATTAGTATTCAGCCAAGGATTCAAAGGAATACCAAGCAGCTTTTGGAATCTCTTTATTTTTGTAGTCAGCTTCTTTCTAGTACTTTTCCTCTCAAATTTTAGCCACCTCCATATTCCTGAATATTAATCTATCTCCTCAACTCAATGAAGTCTCTGGGTACCATTTGAGATTCCTCTTCCTTGTGGCCCATTTTGGAAACTGACTTCAGACAGAAAGCTGAGGCAATGATAGGACTAACCTCATTTGTTTGCCTTCTCTTTGAAATCATAGTCCAACTCTGCTTATAAACCAATGTCTAAAAACAGTTACTTCATAGATTTTGTCTAGCTTTCTGTTTACTACAGGATGTTAAGTTTGGATTATGTTACTCTCTTAAGCGAGGAAATGAAAGTTGATATAAATTTTTAGTTGAACATTTACTTCAAGTTTTATTTATACATTTAGAGAAAATTATTAGAAAATAAATTTAAACTATTATTTACAAACACTAGAAGAAATGAAATAGAAAGAAAAGAAAATTCAAAATATAATACATTTAAAAAGTCAGAAAATGCAAACAAAATAAATAGACAATAAATGTGAAGTGAACAGATTGAGTTATCTGAGAAAAGTCAGTCATGCTTAGATTGGACTTAAAAATAAAACCACATGTTCTTTAAAAGATATAATGGATATAATCAAAATAGTAATCAAATGGTTTGAAAGTAAATGGTGAAATAATCTCATTCTTAATTTTGCTACATAGAAATATAGTCTTGTGTTATTTAAAAGTTAACAGTAAATTGAACAAAAGTCATGTTAAAACAGAAATAATATTATTGGATAAGATTAAAACTAAGTTACATTTCTCATAATACAATATACAAGACCCTTATCTCTAAAAAATAAAAGAAAAAACATTAACAAATATTAAGAATTATAAAAATATAGCAAACATACCAATTATTACAATAAATGTAAATGGACAAAGCTCAAAACATCTGTGTTTGACATTAATAAAAGGCCATGCATATGCTACCCACTCCTAAAAGATGCCACAGTAACTAGAGGTGTATAAAAAGAATATTGGGTAAAAATACACCAATCAAACAAAAAATTTTAAATGGCAATATTAATATCAATAAATAGAACTCTAGAGAAATCAGGACAATAAATAATAAGTCAGTAAATTGCATGTAATTTCAAAAATAACAAAGATAGGGCTATTGCATTAAAAATATTAAAACTATTTATGATGCTTTCTTTTTTTAATATTTATTTGAGGTTCGGGGTATATGTGCAGTTTGTTATATAGGTAAACTCATGTCACAGGGTTTTGTTGTACAGAATAGTTCATTACCCAGGGACTAAGCCTAATACCCAATAGTTATTTTTTCTGATCCTCTATCTTCTCCCACCCTTCACCCTCAAATTGGCCCCCGTATCTGTTATTTCCCTCTTTGTGTCCATGTGTTCTCATCATTTAGCTCCCACTTATAAGAGAGAACAATTCATGATGCTTTCTAATTCAAAATATAACCTTACTGAAGGCCAAGGGAAGGCAGATATAATACACTGCAAACATTAATAAGTATCTAATTTCTATACTGTTAATTTATACAGTACTAACAAGATGAGGAAGTTACTATTTTTGAAGAGAATAAGACATAGCAAATCAAAACACATAAGAATGAGTTCCAGCAATTATGAAGATTTTGAGAAATAGTTAATAATAGCTAACACATTTTGAGTGCTTACCTAGTTTCATACAGTGTTCTAACCCTTTAAATGAATTTGAATTAAACTATTTAATTCTCAGGTAAAACAATGTAAGAAAGGAAGATTTTACATAAGGAAACTGAGGCAGTGAGATGTTAAGTAATTTTTTTCAAGGTTAAACAGATGGTAAGTGGCAGAACTGCAATTAGAAGAAAAATCTGGCTCTAGAGTCTCTGTCCTAACCATCACACTGCACTACTTCTCATTTAGAAGATTTTATGTGAAATTAAAAAGTAGGAAAAAAGCCAATTGCATAGAAAAATATGTGAAAACTTTATGTGCTAACTCCAAGAAAGATTTTAAGATAAGACAAATCTTACAAATCATTGTTTTCCCAAACTTACAAGGCTCTACTGTCAAGTGATCAGGAATTAAACAAGCACCCAGAGAAAAACAATGCTATATTGGAAGAAAAGAAGCAAGGAGAGAGGGAGGGGGAGAGAAGAAGGAAGAAGGGAGGAAGGGAAGAAGGGAGGAAAGAAGGAAGGGAGAGAGAGAGGGAGGGAGGGAGGGAGAGAAAAGAAAGAGAAGAAGAAAGAAGGAGGGAGAAAGCGATAAATAGGGGAAGGCAGAGAGGTAGGAAGATAAGAAGTGTACCCACAATAGCTAAATTTTAGTGTCAATACATTTTGTTGTTGAAACAGTGGGGAGGAAAAATAATAAAGATGATGGAAATGTATAAGAAATACATTCATGAAGTGATAGGAAATTAAATAGATTTTACAGGAACAAAAGTCAGATGTAAGTAATGTCAGGATTTTCTTCGTGATGCTCATATATTATAAGTCTGCATTCATATTTATGTAATTATTATTAATCCTCCAGTGTAAAAAACATTAATTTAAATCTGAAAAATGTTTAACCAGTAAGTACTGCTTTTTAATTGAAATAAATGTTTAAGTAATGGAATCTATAAAATCATAAGATTTCTTAGGAAGGCAACTGTGGTATTATGCAGAACAGAATGTGTATGTCTTTACCATAAATAAACAACTACACCTAAAACTGACAGCAAACATAATACTTAAAAATAAATACCAAATAAGGTCATCAAAAAGTTTATTGAGGAAAAAAAACCCAACCATTGCCGTCATTATTTCTGAACACTTTCTGAATGAGCCATGCAAAATGATTAGAAACCAGAATTAAAAGCGTAATCAATGATAAAGCACAGTTGTGGTTTATTATTTATAAATGTCATCTTTACAACATAGAAAAATCAGTAGAAACAAATGAAAATTTATTATTAGATGAGAAAATGGCCAGATAAAAGATAAACACGCATAGAAATATTTACTT
The DNA here is from genome assembly GCF_003255815.1 of Theropithecus gelada. NCBI lineage: Eukaryota > Metazoa > Chordata > Mammalia > Primates > Cercopithecidae > Theropithecus > Theropithecus gelada. The sequence continues at coordinate 80,007,244 of NC_037681.1, forward strand.
TCACAATGCCAATAACGAATTGGAAAGCAAGATATAGAGTTTTCTCCACAAAAAAATGTTTGTTATGTTTGTGTCTGTGTATGTATAAATGTCTGTGTGTTTACACATGCATGTGTGTGTGTGCATCCAGAAATAATACTTAAACAAAATCTCTTTCCCCATAATCACTTGTTGGTCACTTACCGTGTTTTTTTCTTACAGCACCTAACATGTCATATAATTATTTAAAAAGTTATAATCTTTCTCCCCCAGAAAAACAAAAGCTCCAAGAGAAGATGATGTTTTTTCATTGCTGTGCTTAGTGACTGCCACACAGCGCACATTCAGTAAATAATTGTGATGCTGGTTACTGTAGGAGGAAAAAAGAAAACCTTACAGATTTGTTCATCACTACCCTAGTTGAATAATCTAAATATTGCAAAGATGCCAATCTAATATATTTAAAAATAGTTCTTTGGTGTCTCAATAGATACTTTATTTTTCAAACTGATAAAAAATATTCAGTATTACAACTAGAAAAAGAAACAGAAAGAAACCACTAAGAATAGGCTGGAAAAGAAGCAAGTTCAGACTTTGTCTAGTAGATTTTGAGGTAATGTTTTCATTTGTGTCAAAATTAGCAGATGCATCAATGGTGTCTAATAAATAGCTCTAAAATTAATTCTAATCAAAATAAGAATTTAGCTAATGAAAAAGGAAAGATCACAGAATAATAAATGAGTAATTGCTTATTCAATACCTAGAATCAGGAAAAAATTGAAGAAAAAATATTAAAGTAAATCCTAAATATACTGAAAAATTAAACATAAAATGAATATCATATAACGTAAGGAGAAAACATAGATGAATATGTAACTACTGGGGAATAGGAAAATGCATTCTACACATTCAAAAAGGCAGAAACTTTATATCAAAAATACCATAAATATTAAATATCAAAGAGGAAACTGAGAAAAACTTATTCTCATCAAATATTCAGAAAAGAGTTACCATTCTTAATATCAAATGAGCTCTTAAAATTAATATATTATCACAAATTAATACAGTAAGCATTATAGTGAGTAGAAATGTGAAACAATAGTAGAAACAAATAATTTGTGCATACAAAAAATTGAGATATCCAATAAATACATAAAAATTACTCAGCAATGTCATTTTACTTTTAATTTGTCAAAGAGTAAATGATTTTTAGAATTATTAATATTCAGTAATGGTGAGTGTATAAGTGTGGGAGATAGGCAATACTAGGCTAATACATTTTAACAACCGGCTGTTATTGACTGATATTTAAATTTAAAGTTAATAAGACAAGAGTAAAAAAAGGACAAAAGTCAGAATGTCACTCAATAAGAAAGCAAATTCTTTACGTAGGATAATCCATTGTTTAAATAGTGGAGTAGAAGAATTATCTGATCAAAGTTTACTACTATGCATAATGTAACCACTAGACATGACATATTTTAAATGTAAACCTGCATTATTAATATTTTCTCTATTGCTCTATTAAGACTTAACAATCTGCAAAACAATAATTTAGACTCTGGTTTGTAGTGTTTGTTGCATTGCTGTAGTGAAATAATCCCACCATAGTTGATTTCAAACTGCTAATATGAAGTTGCTAAAAGACACACCACACTACATCATTATATAGTATTTCCACCAAACAGACACCCCAGATGCAAATATTAGAAAGTGATGGCTTTTATCCTATTATGGGGGAAACTGTGTGTTTTATTTAAGCCAGAAGGAAATTGTATGTTATTTGAACTTATATTTGTAAATTATGTTGCGTGTGTGTGTGTGTGTGTGTGTTTATTCACGTGTGTTTTAGAGTATGTATGTTTATATTTGTTTACCTGGGTAGTACATTTGTATACAATTTGTATGTTCCTATTTCCATTTTTCTGTTATTTTTCAAATTTTCTACAATTAGCAAGTACTTCTCAGTTACCACACAAATATTTACTATCTTGCAGCTCTTTCAATGTAAGCCAGAAATAACTAATTCCTGTTAAAAATATTCTGCTTCACGTCTTCCAGGTTTTAAAAGGGAGAGAAAAAGGGAGGATACCCCTCAAATAGTATGTTGTTCAAAAGATCAATTGCTGTGAAATGTGTACATGTTGCTTAATTTTGCACAGTCTAAACAGATTATAAATTCAATTTAAATAGCACACCATGCCCAGTCCAGTCTCTAAAGTCTTTCAAACCACATTTTTAGGTACCTTACCAAATTAGAAGTGGTCTTGAATCACCAAATTGAGGTTTTTTTAATCCATTAAACTAAACACTGCCTAACAGTTGTTATCCCTGAGAATGGTGTAGCATGTATTCTGAATCTGTATTTCCATATGCGTTTTTCCACATACTGACTATAGAGAAGGCAGTAAGCTCTACTTTGATTCATTAGTTCAGTAAAAGAGGTGTTCAGAATTATTCAATATAATTCACAGCACTTAAGAAAGCATATATTTTCATAATACTCTAAATCTATTTCTTTCAGTAGTAACTCAGGCATATTATAACTCGTTTGCTGTAGCACTGTCATTTTAAAATTGTGGTGGTACTGTTTTCCCTCATTGTAACTGACCGATATAAGAATTGATTTAGTGTAGTATTTTTATCAAGCACCTAACATACAATGTTGTGATTGTTTGTACTGCTGTCATAGAGGAGGTATCAGTACTTCTAAATCAGTTGTAACTTGAACTGTTTTTAAGCTGAAAACTGGTCAGCCAACACACACACACACACACACACACACACACACACAGGCTTATGTGTGTGTATATATTTATCAGGTATGTGACTCTTGCTTAGTTAATTTTATCAAATGGCAGAATTTAGGATTTATTTATTTTTACAGTCAAAGAGATCAAATGTAAGTATTTTAATATTGTTAAATATTCCACTTCTCCATAGGCAGATGATTTTCCAAACCTATATATGCCCCTGTATTATTAAAATTGCTGGAAACACATGATTTTCAATCTCTTATTACTGACAAGTTAGTTTCTCTGACACCCAATAATAAAAAGGATGCTGTTAAATATATTACTGATATAGTTGTTCCTGGCGGAAGTTTTATCGTAAACAGAGCTATCCATTGCAGAATCACAAACCAACATCCACTACATTAAAACAGAAAAAGTCTATTTTACCAGAGTTGCCCTGTGTTCTCAAAATTCACATCTAGTTGGCTGATGCTATCTTCGATAGCTACAAAGTAACTAGAGTATTCTTGAACATTGTTTAAACCTTTTTAGTTATCGCTGTTTAATCAATTTATGTTTTATTTTCATGTTTTCTACAGAGATCACTATATCAGAAAGATTGAGATATAATCTACTTTGTACACAGCATGGGATATGTATGTTGTAGTTTTACCTCTAGATATTTCATGCTTTTCAAATTAACTCTGCAAAGAGCAAGTGATGAAGGAGATCTGACTTCTACAAAATGACAAATACAGGTGAAGTGTTGCAAGCAGATAAAATTAGGCAAAATCGTTATGGTCATGACTTTCTTCAAGAAGGCTTAGATATGCCTCTGATTTTGGACAAAGGCTCAGTCTAACTAATAAACTAAGGTAATTTCATTAAAATTTAATAGATTTTTGTAAAAAGTTGATTTTGGTTATTTGGAACTAAATAAGTAAAATAGAACAAAATAGACAAAACTCAACATGGTAGCCAGAACTAACGGTTTTCTTGAAAGTTTAACATTCCCAATGAAAATTAAATGTACCTGGTAGCTTATCACTTGAATTGTCCTGTTAATTCCATACCAATTATTTATTTCATAGCATTTTATAGCAGTGAAATGATGTGCCCACCATTAAATGTATGACCAAAACTTAATTAAATGTGTTTTTGAGTTAACAGATGACACAAGAGCCAAAATAAACTGAAAAGGCAAAAAGTTTAATTTAGTACTGGTCATTTACTTGAGTAGCATCTATGAGTGAGAAATTTGTTTTTTATGGATATTCATTTTTAAACTCCTGGTAACAGAGAGACATCTAATTTACAAAATGTGAAGTCATGACATTTTAGCTTGTATTGCCTTCAAAGCATCAGCCCGTTTTATTCCATTACAGTCTTGCTCAGCCCCAAGATAAAGACAGGTTGTGAAAAGCCTAGGAAATGACCTACCATGCAGATTTCATGCTGCTGCAGAACAAGTTTGCAGTTAAGGAAGAGGAATTAAAAGAAAATACTAAAAATACATACACATATAACATCTATATAGTAGATAAAAAACTCACACATGTCCAGCAACAACAGAAGCACCAGGTTTGATAATGAACAAAGAAAAGGAGAATTTGATAATTGACAAATGTAAAATGCCAATGGAATGTTCAAGTACCAATACCTAGAAAGTAGTTGGTATTTTGAGAGAGAAAATTGGGCACATTCGGGAGCACAAGATATATATAAGGGATACATTTTGAAAACAGAGATAAGTTGCAGCCTGGAGTTTTATTAAGAGTGGTAAAACTCTTATTAGGGCTTATAGAAGAAGAAAAGCGAGCCATTGGCCCACTCTTTCATTGTACACCCCTACATGTTTGGAATGATATATGCTATCAATTACAGTGATATTTGCAAGAGCAATATATTGGAAACAAATGAAATGTTCATCAGTAGAGGAATGGTCAGGTAAACTAGGATATAATAACAAAAGGACTCATTATGCAGTTATTGGAAAGGTGTAGCAATATGAAACAATTACCAGACTATATACTTAAGTAAAAAAAAGGCATGGAGTAGAATAGTGCATGAAGTACATGAACCTTTGTGTAAAAAAGTTTGGGAAAGTAGAATATATATTTTATTTACTGGCATCTGAAAAAAAAACACACAAGAAATATACAAAACTGATAAAGGTAGTCATACATAATGGAAAGGAAAAACGGGAAAAATAAGGACAGATTGGAAGAGAATCTTGTTAGTATACACCTTGTGACTTTTTTTTTTTTTTTTGCTTGTGAACCATGAAAATGCATTTTTTTATTAAAAAATGATAAATAAGACTTAAAAAACATATTGAATGTGAGAGACATGGAGACAACAAGAACAGATTCTCTAGGATGAAAATAAAGCATGAAGACAGGACAAAAACCTCACAAAGCTGAGGGGTAAGAAAAGAACCAAGAGAATGAAATGTGTCAGGGTAGGTAGAGAATGTCTAGGAGGAGAAGATCATTAGTATTTTCAAATGCTGCCAAACGAATGTGGATTATGAGACCTAAAGAGATCAAAGAGAACAAGGGAGAGGTCACCAATGACAAGCATTTTCCTTCCTATAGATAACACTGCTGGTGGCGCAGTGCATCTACCTGTCTGTGTTGCCATTGGCATTTTAATGTTTACTACAAATATTAAAAAAGCTTCTTTAAGACTAGTCACTAGATCCTGGTCTCCCTCTATTATTTTTATTAAAAATGCCTGACTTTAAAGTAAAAAAATAATAAACCTGACAGATCAGAAAATAATTCTTACAAATAAAATCTAACATTCATTTCAGCCTTTTCTTAAAAATAAACAAAAATAAAAGCTTATTTGGCATAAGAAAAAGTATTTTACATGAATGTTTTCTCCTGAAAGGTGCAGATTTTTAGGAATAAAAAAATAAACATTTTGGTGGAATGTTGAGGTCAGAAAGTTGAAACTAACTTTAAGGTAAAATTACCCTTTGAAAAGTGAATTTTATCCTTGCATAAGGTTGATTAAAGTAAGATATAAGTATTGGGGATTTGATGAGGCTCTGGAATTTTAAAAGTGTAAACTAAAAAAAAAAAAAAAAAAAAAAAAAAAAGTGAATCACTGAATCCATTTTCTTTCTGAAAATTTTCAGAAATTTATAAGCTACCAAAAATTTTAAGGCATTTATAAGCTACCAAAAAAGTAATTTTGATTCTTTCGTTGAATGACCTATGATTTTTTTAATGCTACTATTGTTTTATTGTTGCTGTTTTTAATTTTTAGTCTTTAAAATTATTGAATTTCTTTGTGGGGAGAGAACATTTCCCTTTGAAGCCACAATCTTGCTAAATATATGCTCTCTCTTCAGCATGTTTTATAAATGGTGAAGGCATTCACTAACTAGAAAAGGTGATACATAAAGGATTTCTTAATTAAGTAAACTTTCCTAGATAATTCTCCTGTTGCATCAAAGTAAACTAGAGCTTTTCCAAACTGAATCTCCAAAGGCAGGAAGTTATGAAATCATGAAAATATTTGTACAATATTTACATTTGTATTGTTAATTTTCTTTTGATTGTATTTTTAATATTAAGTTAACTTTCTAAAAAATGTATTAAGCATAATAATTTTTGCATTTTAAAAAATGCTTTGTTGTTAGGCCTGCTCTGCGCTTAGATCCTCAAGTTCAAAGCTGTCTGGAACAGTTTGAAATTCACTGATCTGATCAACTGATTAGTCCTCAGATGTGAGTACCTCTTAATGGTTGAACTACTACCCTTTCTAGAGCAGCTGATACATGGTTTGCCTTACAGAAAAGACAAATGTTTGAAATTTATTTTGAAAGATTTGGGTATCATATAAACCATGGGTGGGAGATACACTTTTTTTTTTTTTTTGGAAACAGACTTTAATTCAAAATCATGGGAAGCCATGCTTAAATGCAGACCTTCAGATGACATTAAAGCAGAATCAGGTGGGAGGACTTCTGGGAAGTAGATACACTTTTCCCTATTCTTTCCACTAAATAAAACTAAACCCCTGGACAACATATATGAAGCAAACTGTAACACCTCCCCAAGCAGGATAGGTAGAGACTACATGGCCTAGAGTGCCACACTCAACCAGAAGTAGGGAAATTTCTGACCGCTCCTCATTTCTCTACTGGGAAGGCTTTTAGAGCCGGAACAGCGGAAAGTCATGACTTTCATCCAGGAGTAATGAGATTTCCCCACCTACTCGGTGTGAGTGGAAGCCATGTGGGAGGCAGTAAGGAGGCACTCCATCCCCTGCCAGCCAGGGGAGTATCAGTGGAGACATAGTGGAGAGCCAGAATGCCTACCCATACCCAGCAGTAATGGAGTATAATGAAGCATACTGCCCATGTTGATTGTGAAAGCAAGGTGAGTGAAGAACTGAATTTCTATCCCAACATGGCAGTAATAAGGCAGCACTCTCATTTTCCTATTAGAGCACTGCCAGAGAAGTCAGCTAAAAGAAAAGTTTTAAGTAAAATTCACTCATGATATAACACCCAACATGTCAATGATTCAATTGAAAATTACTTGTTATACGTTATACTAAGAAGCCAGAAGATATCAAACCGAAGGAAAAATGACAATGAGTAGATGCCAACACAAAGATGAAAGAGATGTTAGAATTACTTGACAAAGATTTTAAAGCAATCATCAAAAAAGTGCTTCAATGAACAATTACAAGCACACATGAAACAATGAAAAAAATAAAGACACAGCAAAGAAACAAAGTCTTGGCAAATAAGTAGACAATATAAAGAAGAAGCAGATGGAAATTTTAGAACTGAAAAATATAATAAAAATTCTAAACTGAAATTAAAAATTCAGTGGATGTACTCAATAACAGAATAAAAGGCCAAAGGAAAGAATTACTAAACTTAACGATGGAACAATACAAATGACTTAAGTTGTGAAGAACAGAGAGAAAACAGACTGGAAAAGGAAAATGAACAGAGTCTCAGGGATCTGTAAGACTATAAAAAAAAATAATGTTCATGCCATTAGAGTTTCAGAAGGAGAGGAGAAAGAGGTGAGGTTAAACACTTCTCAAAGAAATCATGGCTAAAGATTTCCAAAATTTGACAAAAGACATAAGTCTGAAGATTCAAAACACTAAGCAAACCCCACATAAAATAAAGTCAAAGGAATTCACACCAAGACACATCATAATAAACTTCTGAAACTAAAGACAAAAAAAAAAAATCTTGATAATATCAGGGGAGAAATTACACCTTACCTATAGAGTTAAAAAAAAAATTGAATGGCAAAATTTATTGTCAAAAATCGTGGAGGCAAGAAGAAAGTTGCACAACTACAATAGCTAAAACAATTTTGAAAGGGATACAGTGGAAGAAAGCATTCTACTTGATTTCCAGACTTATTATATAGCTATTGTAATGAAGGTACATGTAATTGGCAAAGAAAATAGAGACACAGATTAATGGACTGGAATACAGAACTCAGAAATAGACCCACACAAATATGCCCAATTGATTTTGACAAACGGGCAAAAGCCTTCAATGGAGTCAAAATAGACTTTTCAACAAGTGGCGCTGGGGAAATTCAACATACCTTGTTTAAAAAAATAAACCTTTACCTAAGTCTAACTCCTTATACAAATAAAAACTGAAAATGGGTCATATAATTGAATGTAAAATATAAAATCATAAATTTTTAGAAAAAAACAGAAGATAATCTTCTAGATCTATGTCTAAGTAAAGAGTGTTTTTGACTTGACAGCAAAATCACACTTCATGTAAGCAGATATTGATTAGACTTTATAAAAAATAAAGACTTTTTTTTTTATGTGAAAGACCCTGTTAAAAGAATAAAAAGACAAGCTACAGATTAGGAGAAAATATTTGCAAAACCATCTGAGGCAGGAGAAAGGATGATAAATATTTGAAAATCATCTGGTAAAGGATGATTATTTAGAATACTTAAAGAACTCTGAAAACTCAACATTTAAAAAAATGCCATTAGAAAATTAACAAAACAGAGAAAAGAGTATGCAGATAGAAAATAAGCACATGAAAAGATGTTCAACATCATTAGCCATTAGAGAAATACAAATTAAACCACAATAAGATATTACTACGCACCTATCAAAGTAGCTAAATAAAATAATTAGTGACAACACCAAATGCTGAAGAGGATGTGGAAAACTAGATCACTCATTCATTGCTGGTAGAAGTGTAAAGTGGTACAGGGATCATGAAAAATAGCTTGGCAGTGTCTTAAAATTCTGAACATGCAGCTACCATATGACCCAGCAATTACACTCTTGAACATGTATCCTAGAGAAATAAAAACATGCTTACCCAGAAATCAATTCACAACTGTTTATAGTTTTCTTTTTAATAACCTGAAACTAGACACAACTTTAATGTCCTTCATCAGTTGAACAGTTAAACTAACTTGGTGTGCCCCTACCATGGAATATTAGTTACCAATAAAAAAAAACAAACCATTGACATATGTAACAACTTGGACGAATCTCCAGATAATTAGGCTAAGTGAAAAAACTCAATCCCAAGATTTCACATATATAAATTATTGAACTGACGAAGTTATAAAAATGGAAAAAGATTAGCTTTTTTCAAGGGCTAAGAAGAGGTGGTGATGGAAGGTAAGTAGATGTGGCTATAAAAGGACAATATGAGGCACCCTTGTATGATGAAAACATCTGTATCTTAACTAAATTAATTTCAAAATACTGGTTGTTATATTTTACTATAGTTTTTAGACATTACTGGCTAGGTCTGGTGGCTCACGCTTGTCATCCCAGCACTTTGGGAAGCCAAGGCGGGTGGATCACGAGGTCAAGAGTTCCAGACCAGCCTGACCAACATGGTGAAACCCCGTCTCTACTAAAAATACAAAAATTAGCCGGGCATGGTGGTGTGCACCTGTAATCCCAGGTACTCGGGAGGCTGAGGCAGGTGAATTACTTGAACGAGGGAGGCAGAGGTTGCAGTGAGCCGAGATCGCGCCATTGCACTCTAGCCTGGGTGACAGAGGGAGACTCCATCTCAAAAAAAAATATATTGTGTGGAATAGCTAGGTGGAATAGCTAGGGAAAGGACACAGGAGTTCTTGCTATCTTATTTCTTACAACTGCATGTGAATCTATCATCATCTCAAAATGAAAAGTTTAATTTAAAACAGAAGAGAGTTCCTGCCTGGCTGCCTCCAAACTGGGACATTAGCTTTTTCCAGCCTTTGTACTTGAATTGAAACATCAGCTCATCCTGAGTCTTGAGCCTGCTGACTCTCACACTGGAACTACATCTTAGGCTTTCCTGGGTTTTTAACTGATCAACTCCCTCTGGTGATCCTGGGAATTGTTTGCCTCCATAACTGGGCAAGTCTAACTGCAGCATTCCGGAGGTCAGCCTGTCTGCATGCAGACTATCCAGAAAGGAAACTTGTTAGTTGGTATAAGATCTTAAAAAGGAAACAATATTCCACTGAATACTTACCAACAAAAGGAAAACATCTATTTGTCAGAAGGTCCAAGGTATTGTGGGAACAGAGACCTAGACCCTCCATTGCACTGACAGGCTACAAGACCTAGAGGCACAAAACACTCACCTCCTCCACAAAGAACCAAAATAGTGAGTAGATAATCACACATTGAATAGAGGACCCGAGAGAGCATTAGAATTCAGCAGAGAAGTGATGGAAAACACATGAAGCAGGAAAGGAGAGGGAAGCAAGGCAGCAGCCTTGTTGGGATCAACTGAGTGCCTGGAGAAGCTCCCCATTTGGGGAAAGAGTAAAATATATCATCCCCAGAAGTCCACCTTTACACTGTGGATTCCAGCAGTCCTAGCCATGGGAGGGTCTCTCGACCATTGAGGGTGCTGAAACTAGTATAGGGAGCTGCCTGGAAAATGTTTAATAGCATTGTTTTAAGAAGAAGTTCACGCTGGGTCCCACACGCTCCTCGAAACACAAGCACCTGCAGTATGGTACCATTTTGAGAGCCCAACCCCACCTACTGCATCCTGTCCTGGGGCCCAACAACCCCTGAATCTCCACATCCCTGGAGCCTCACTGATATTCCCTTGTGTCCACCCAGAGGGCTGCAGCAGTGCAATGCCAGTTGAACCCAGGAGTATGATAGGGACCCCAGCACTCTAGTCTAAAGAGTATCCTACACTTTGGATAATAAGTGATGAAGTACAGCAGGGAGGCTGTCCCTGAGTCAAAGGGAACCAAAGTATGTGCTCCCAGAGCCAGAGAGCACCTGCCTGGGGCTGCTGCCATTGACAGCAACACTGCCCCCATCAGCAGCAGGGCCCTGTCCTCTTGCATATGCTCTAAAGACAGGCTCTCTTTGCCCACTGTGACTACTTCTATTGCCTTCTGAGCATACTGCATGGGGACCTGAGGATAGCCCCACTGTGCCCATCACAGCCTGTACCTATGTGCACTGCCAGGGTGCCTGAGGACATGTTTGCCCAGTCGGGCAATACTCTTCACTTGTCAGTGCCCAAGCACACTATTTGTGGGTCTGGGTGTTACCCTGCCCCACTGGTCACCTTGAGTGAACATGCATACCACCAGAGAGCTCAACAATAGGCACAGAACACCTGCTGCCAGCAGCCAAGCACACTATGCAAAGGCCTGGGGATTGCCCTGCTCCATCCACCACTGCTGGCATCTGTGTATTCCTCTGGGAATCTGAGGATGAGCCCGTCTAGCCTACCACCACTACCATTGCTGGTAGCCACCTGCATGTACCACCTGGGGGTCTGAGGACTGACTCACCCATGCTGTAGCAAGAGCTGCTAACACCAGCACATGCTGCTGGAGAATCCAAGGGTTGTCCTACAACCACTGCCACTATTGCCCACACCATGGATTCTGCCCAGGGACCTGAGGTCTTGTCCACCCACCCAGTTCACCACTGCCACTGCCAGCGCCTGGGCAAGCCTCCTGGAGGCCCAAGAATCAGTTCTCTTGGGCCTCTAACATAAATGACTCTACACTGTGAGGTGGTGCCAAGGACAGGCATGCTCAGCCCTCTGCTGCCATCACTGGGGCCCAAGAAATGGCCCACCGGACATCCCCATTCCCAGCAAAGCCTCATCACAGCCTCCACCAACAATTGCAGCCTAAGCCACTGAGGAAATTGCAGACACCACTGATGCTGTTTACAGCTTGAGAAATCATAGAGAACCTACATTACTGCAAGTATCCAGAAACAAAGTCAAAGTGATCTACCCAACCAACGCCATAGATACATTTATGGGAAAATGTCTTTCCCTACTAAAGCCAATCCCCAAAATTGGAAGAAGCAATTATTATATCAAAAGTACAGATGTCAATATAAGGACACAATAAACATGAAAAAGCAAGGAAATATGACACGTTCAAAGAAAAACAAGAATTCTCTAGCAATCGATTCCAGTAAAAAATTATGTAATACCTAAAAAAATTCAAAATAATGATATCAAAGTAGTTTAGTGGAACACAAAAGAACACAGATAAACCAGAAAAGCAAATCAGAAAAAAAACTCATAATATGAATAAGACGTTCACCAAAAAAGCAGATATTGTTAAAAAAAAATAAAAATGCTAGGATTTATTGAATGAATTTTTAAAAACACAATTGAGAAATTCAGCAATAGTCTGGATTAAGTGGAGGAAAGAATTTCAGAACTTGAAAACAGATCTTTTGAAATAACCCAGTCAGACAAAAATAAGTAAATAAATAAGAATAAACAAAGCCTATGTGACACATGGGATACCATAAAGCAACCAAATATTGAAATTTGGGTGTTTTGGAAGGTAAAGAGAATAGCAAAGGCATAGAAAATTTGTTCAAAAAAATAACAACTGAAAACTTCCCACTTCTCATATCCAGGTTAGACATCCAGATACAGCAAGATGCAACATTCTCAAATAAATACAATCCAAAGAAATCTTCTCCAATGCACATTATGTTCAAATTGTCCAAAGTCAAAGACAATGAATGAATTCTAAAACAGCAAGAGTAAATTTTCTAGTCACATATAAAGGAACCCACATTAGACTAACAGCAGATTCCTCAGCAGAAACCTTATAGGCCAGAAATAATGGAATAATATATTCAAAGTGCTAAAGGAAAAAAAAATCCTGTCAGTCAATGATACTATACCCAAGAAAGTTACCCTTCAAAAATGAAGGAGAAATAAAGTATTTCCCAGACAAGCAAAAACTTAGGGAATTCATTACCACTAGACTAGCCCTGCAAGAAATGCTTACACCTGCAAGCAAAAGGACAATATCTACCATCAATAAAACACATGGAAGTATGAAACTCACTGGCAAAGCAAATACATAAATGGAGAAGAGAAAGAACTCAAATGTTACCACTACAGAAAACCAGTGAACTGCAATGATAAACAATAGGAGAGAAAGAAAGGAACACAGGATATATATATAAAACAACCAGAAAACAATTAACAAAACGACAGGAATAAATCCACAGATATCAATATTAACCCTGCATATAAACAGATTAAACTTTTCACGTAAAACATATAGACCAGCCGAATGGATATAAGAGAAAACAAAAAGCACGCCCCAACAGTATGCTGTCTACAAATAAACAAACCTCAGTTCATCTGTAAAGACACGTATAAACTAAAGGTAAAGGAATGCAGAAAGATATTCCATGCAAACAGAAACCAACACTGAGCAGGAGTAACTATACTTATATCAGATAAGAGATACTTTAAGTTGAAAACAGTAAAAGGGGCAGAAAAGATGATTATAGAGTTATAAAGGTATAAATTTAGCAGAAGCATATAAAAATTCTAAATATATATGCACCCAACACTGGAGCACTCAGATATATAAAGCAAATATTAGACTGAAAAAAAAAAAAAAACAAAAACAAAAAACAGAGATCGACTCTATTCTCAGCATTCACCCCATTGTCAGCATTAGACAGATCATCTACACAGAAAAGCAACAAAGAAATACTGGATTTAAACTGCACTTTAGACCAATGGACCTAACAGACATTTACAGAATATTTTATCCAACAGCTACAGAATACAGATTCTTCTCATCAGCACACAGAACACTCTAGTTTAGACTACAACATTAGGCCACAAAACAAGTCTTTAAAATTTTTGAAAATCAATATCATATCAAGTATCTTATCATACCACAATGAAATACAATTAGAAGTCAATAACAAGGGAAACTTTGGAAACTATACATACATGTACGTTAAACAGAACTATGCAAAATCGAGACTAAAAAGCATACAAATGATCAACAAAATGAAAAGTGTTCTTTTTCAAGAAGTAAACAAAATTGATAAACTGCTAGCTGAACTAAGAAAAAAGGAGAGAAGTCCCAAATCAACCAAAGGAAAAACAAACAAACAAAAAAGGAGACATAGCAACTGATACCACAGAAATATAAAAGATCATCAGAGGCTATTATGAACAACTATGTGATAAGAAACTGGAAAATCTGTAGGAAGTGAATAAATTCCTGGACACATATAGTCCAGCAAGATTAAGTCAGAAAGAAATAGAAAACCTAAACAGATCAGTAATGAATAATGAGGTTGAATTAGTAATAAAAAGTCTCCCCAGGATGGGATGACTTCACTGCCAAATTCCGCCACACTTACAAAGAAGAACTGACATGAATTCTCTTGAAACTATCCAAAAAAATGGAAGAGAAAAGAATTATTCCTAACTCCTTTTATGAGGACAGCATTACCCTGATATCAAAACCAAAGACACAACAAAAAAGAGAGAATGCTACAATTCAATATTCTTGTTTATCATGGACACAAAAGTCCCCAGCAAATGCTAGCAAACCAAATCCAACAGCACATCAGAAAGATAATATGCCATTATCAAGTGGAGTTTACACTAGGAATGCAAAGATGGCTCATCATAGACAAATCAATGAATCTGATACACCAACAGAATGAAGGACAAAACCTTATCATTTCAATAGACACAGAAGAATTATTTGGCAAAATGCAATGTCTCTTCATAATGATAAAAGAAAAACTCTCAACAAACTACCATAGAAAGAGCATACCTCAACATAATAAAGGCCATATATGACAAGTTCACAGCTAACATCATACCAAATGGAGAAAAGCTGAAATCCTTTCTTCTAAGAACTAGAACAAGACAAGGATGCCCATTTGCACCACTCCTATTCAACATACTACTGGAAATCCTAGCTAGACCAATGAAGCAAGAGAAAGAACTAAAAGGCATCCAAATTGGAAAAGTAGACGTTACATTGTCCTTTGCAGAAGACATAATTTTGTACTGAGAAAAAACTAAAAACACCACCAAAAACCACTTAGATCTGATAAAAAAAAAAAAATTCAGTAAAGTTGCAGGATACAAAATCAACACACAAAATCAGTAGCAATTCTACACACCAGTAATAAGCTAGCTGAAAAAGAAATCAATAAGTCAATCCAATTTATAATAGATGTAAAAAGTAAAATAAAAGGCCTAGGAATAAATTTAACCAAGAAAGTAAAAAGTTTGGTTGTGCACAATTGCTCATGCCTATATTCCCAGCTCTTTGGAAGGCTGACAGGGGAGGATTACTTGAGGCCAGTAGTTCAAGACTAGCTTGGGCAACATAGTGAGAGTCCATCTCTTCAAAAATGTTTAAAAATGTTTTTACAAGGAAAACTACATAACACTGATGAAAAAATTGAAGAAGACACAAACAAATGAGAAGACATTCCATCCTCATGGATTAGAAAAATTATAATATTAAAATTAGAATACTGCCCAAAGCAATCTACAGATTAAATACAATCCCTATCAAGATACCAATGATAATTTTCACAGAAATAGAGAAACAATCCTAAATGTGCATGGAAGCAAAAAAAAGCCCAGATAGACAAAGCAATCATAACCAAAAGGAACAAAGCTGGAGGTATCACATTACCTGACTTCAAAATATATTACAATGCTATAGTAACCAAAACAGCATAGTATTGGAATTAATGCAGACATACAGACCAATGGAATAGATTGAAGAACCCAGAAGTAAATTCATGTATTTACAGCCAAATGATTTTCAACAAAGGCACCAAAAACACATGCAGGGGAAAGGACACTTTCTTCAATAAATGGTTCTGGAAAAAAAATGGATCTCTATATGCAGAAGAATAAAATTTAGTTCCTTTCTCTCAGCATATATAAAAGTAGATTCAAAATGAATTAAAGACTTAAGTGTAAAAACCTATAATTATAAATGTATTAGAAGAAAACACAGGGGAACTCTTCAGGATATTTGCCTAGTCAAGACTTCAAAAGTTAGCTAACAAAAACAAACACAGACAAATGGGACTATATTGAACTGAACTTCTGCACGGTAAAGGAAACAGTTAACAGAATGAATAATGTTGAATGGGAGAAAATATTTGCAAACTATTCATCTGACAGGGGCTAATATCCAAAATATACAAGGAACTCAAAATAACTCACCAGTAATATAAACCAAATAATCTCACTAAAATGTGGGCAAAAATCAGAATAGATATTTCTCAAAAGAAAACACACTAATGACCCACAGGTATATTTAAAAAATGTTCAACATCACTAAACATCAGGGAAATACAAATCAAAACCACAGTGAGATATCATCCTACCCAGTTAGAATGCCTATTCTAGAAAGACAAAATACAATAGTTGCTGGTGGGGATATGGAGGAAAGGGAACTCTTATGCATTGATGAGAATGTAAATTAGTACAATGATTATGAAATACAGTGTGGCGATTTCTCAAGGAAACCAAAAATAGAACTATCATATGAACTAGTAATCCCACTACTGGGTATTTATCCAAAGGAAAGAAAATCAGTGTATCAAAGGGATACCTCCCTGCCACTCACATGTTTATTGCAGCACTGTGCACAATAGCAAAGATATGGAATCAACCTAAGTGTCTATCAGTGGATGCATGGATAAAGAAAATGTGGTATATACACATAATGGAATACCATGAGGCCATTAAAAAATAAAATTCTAATTGAAGCAACATGAATTGAACAGCAGGTCATCATATTAAGAGAAATAAACCAGGCACAGAAAGATAAATATTGCAATGTTCTTACTCATATGTGTGAGCTAAAAAAGTTGATCTTGCCAAAGTAGAGAGTAGAATGATAGTTACCAGAGGCTGAGAGGGTGTGTATGTGAAGGAGTGAGGGGATGAAGAGAGGTTGGTTAACAGGTACATTCAATTAGATAGAAGGAACAAGTTCTAACGTTTGATAGCAGAATAGCATGACTATAGTTAACAACAATGTATTGTATATTTCAAAATAGCTAGAAGAGAGGACTTAAAATATTCACAACAAATAGAAATCATAAATATTTGAGGTGATGGATATCCTAAATAACCTGACTTGACCTTTACATATTGTATGCATGTAACAAAATGTCACATGTACCCCATAAATGTTTGTACATATTATGTATCTATAAAAATAAAAATAGAGATCAAAAAAGAGAAGAAAGCATACTAAAACATAAGCAAAAACAAAACAAAACAGAGTGAAAAGAGTTTTCTTAGAATCTTCCAGCTTGGAAAATAATATTTTTTAAAATCACTTGCCACCTGATTTCTCTATACAGATCATGGAGAATCTACAGATAGACCCTGCAAGATGCATCATCTTTCCTTCTAGGATTGTGCTGTCTTGCCTCATGATGGGACTCATTGAGTTCTGTTCTGAACACACCAACAATTTTTCTGGATTAAATTTTTGACATGTTCTTTTAGCACTGCAAGCAAGCTGCTTGGGCTTCCTAGTATTCCAGCATCTTGCTTGTAAAACAGCTAACGACATGGCCAAATCCATTAGAGCATGCCCTTGTCAACCTCCTGAGTTTATTGATATTTACATTTATGATACAGACAAGTTTTTTGAGAGCCTCTTTTTCTGCTGCCTGGTGTTTACTTTCATAGAGAGAGGCCAGACAATTGAGAGGGAAGGAGGCAGCACTTGTGCTAGATTTATTGGCACAGCACACTGAAGAGCAAACACACCACCAAATAGAGGATATTGATAAGGAGACTAAATTCATTTGAAATCACTAAAACTCAGTTAGGGGCATATTGTATTAAGTGAAATGCCATTACTGAAGGGCCAAGGGAAAGATTGTATGCCAAGTCATGAGAGCTTTTCAGCTCACTGGAAGGCAGCCATTGCACCCACGCACTACATTCAATGGTTTGGAAGAAGAGATAATTTCTGCATAGATCATAAAGGGACTTAAATCTCTCAGTCCCTAGGAGCACAGACATGAGCTGAATTGTCACCAAGTAAGAGCGTACAAGAGAGGATCCCCATGCAGTAAAAGCATACACTAGGCAAGTATAAATTCCAGCTTTCCATAAAGGCATCCTTTCCCTGCGATTGTGGCACAATAGTGTATTAAAAAATTTCACACTAAGGAGCATCATTTGATTCTGTGATTTGTGTGTGCGTGTGTGTGTGTGCATGTGCATGTATGTGTGTGTGTGTGTCTGTGTAAAGCATCCCACTCTTTGTTGAGAGGATGACAGAACTCTGGCTTACTTAATGTATTTTAACCATTTTAAAATGGAAAGTTCCTCCAACTAACTTAAGTTCCTGCCCAGGCCAAAAGAGCAATTTGGGGTCTATTCTGGGTGCAGGAGAGAGGCTGCTACCTGCCACAAGTAAAAGAGTAGATTCATAAAGGCTGTTTTCTCCTCAGCAGCCTCCTAGCACTTCCCTGAAGGTTGTTTGAGGTTTCCACACTTGATATCTCTCATGCTGCCCTTTCACTGTTAATCCTAGTGAGCAAGGACGGGCGGTACACAGGAGTCAATTTCAGTGATGTGTATAAATCTTGTTCAGGTTACTCAGACCAAGGCAGCCCCTTATCTAACAAGCACCAGAGCAGACTTTGGAAAAGACTTTTCACCTGTGACAATGGTGGCCCAGTTTTGTCCTCGTCAACAATGGAATACATGTAATATCTCATGTCAGCTAACTCTATGTCTTATTTATGCCAAATTCTTCTGGGTTCAGCATTTTAAGACAGCCTTTGCGTTAGGATTTTATTCTAGCACAGACTCCTAGAATAACATTGTTCTGCAAAGACAGAAGATACTTTTAAGTACAATTTTATAATGACCCGAATAGAAATGGATTGTTGTCTTTGCTATGCTATCTCACCTGACTGTTTGTAAAGAAGAATGTTGGCTAATCAGGAGACATCATACTTCGAACCTTTGATAGTAAGTACATTGAAAACTATCAGAATTGTGCTGAAACACCAGGAAATAATTCCAACTGTCATAGACGGAACCATGGCTAGTTGGAGGAAGATTAATGAGGGCTTCCACCTAAAATTAAACTTTTTGGAGGGCATGCATTTGAATGCAAGGTCCTAAAAGGAATATGAACACAATAAAAAATGCTCATATTTACAAGAAACACATATTCCCTTCTCTGTGGTCAAAAATGCATATGGCTGGCCTTTTGGCAACATGATCATATTTTGTCTTGATTCAGTCAAAGCATGAAAATGAGCTTCATTCTACTGAACTAATCTGCATATGGCAAAATAATTAAAAATTGCAAATGTTTGTAAGATTATCAGACATGATTTGCCAGCATGTGTTTTAGTATATCAAACTATCAAATGAACCAATTTTGAAACAACCAAATTCACATTCTTTAATTACGAAGCTTTAATTGAAGGAAGAAGATAGAGGTCCTGAAAATTAAAAACAAGAAAAAAAGCCTAGATCATCAGTATTTGTATTTATCCCTCTGATATACACTCTATATAAAACCTGAGTGGTCTTTCACCATTCCCATCTGATGATATCTCTTTCCTGGCAAAACTCTTCAATTATTGCCCAGTTTCTCCAGAATAAAGGCTATGCAAATATGCCATATGAATGGCAACCCTGCATATCTATCAGTCTGGCCTCTGTCTAGCTCTACCACCTTATTTCTAGATTTTTCTTTGTTACTTTTTATGGTTCAGCAACGCTGAACTACTTACTCCCCAAACATGCCATGTTCTCTTGGCATCTGTGTTTTTGCATTTTCTATGTTTCGCATGTTCTCATTACTCAATTGGCAAACTTCTATTTATCATTTTAAACCTGAGCCTAAACGTAACTCCTTCTTGGAAGCCTTCCTTAATATACCTAGCAGACTATTCTTCAACTGTGATGTGGCCCCATTTTATTTTGTGTATACACACATTATTGTCATTACAAATACTTGTCATCATATCTGGTTCTTAAGGGCAGAAACTATGTAATTTCTTTCTTGTTTCTTCAGTGCATACTATAGTATTTTATATATGTGCGGTCTTAAAGTGTGAATGAATAAATGAATCAATCCATACAAGAGTTAATGAATGAAAGTAGCTGTAGAGAATACATTTGTAACTTTAAACACATTGCAGCGTGTGAACCCGGGAGGCGGAGCTTGCAGTGAGCCGAGATCATCGCCCCACTGCACTCCAGCCTGGGTGACAGAGCCAGTCTCCATCTCAAACAAACAAACAAACAAACAAACAAAAAACAACAACAAAAAACATTGCAGCAAAACAGATGTTAAAAAAGAAAAGGTAAGTTCCCAATTCCTCTCTTTTTGTGATTTGTAATATAATTTAGGGAGTCCTAGAGCTGGACTTCCCACAGCTGATGGTATGATGGTTTTCCTTACCACAGTGAACCACGCTGAAATTTTCTCAGAGGCACAATATTTGTCTGCTCCTCATCTTCTCCCTCCTCCTCCTTATCATCAATGTATACATATACAAAATTGTACTCTTGTTCAGAATCTTCTCATTGATCAAAACAAAATTAAATAAACTCGTATACATAACCATTCATGGCTCAAAGAAAACCACTGTTTCCCAGGTCAAGAAAAACCAGCTTACAGAAGCAAAATAAATATTAAGCTTATCACAGAGCCAAAATGATATACATGTCCAGATATGTGCTGTTTTTAACTTTTAAAATAAGCAAGGTACTATTTTCACATGATGGCTTAATACTTGAGTCTCTCAAATTTTACCCTGAGAAGAGATCCCTGTCTGGCCAAGGGAGTGTGTCCTATTGCAAAAGGATGAGAACATGCTAGGGTTTTCTAATGCCTTTTTCGCATGCTCATAGGCAGAGTATCAAGGTCCGCATTTAAAAATGCCATTTATTTAAATATTTCCTTAATGGTGGTACCCTCAAACAGAGTATTCATACCTACCTCACAGTAGTATTGGTAGACACACTGGATACTATTTACAAAAGGTATAATTTCTTTCTTAGAAGGAATTGTATTAAAAATTAAAAATGTTAAGGATGTAGTTGAGCAACACCATATTAATAACTCCAGTGTCCAGAGAATGAAGTGTGCTAGATACTTGAATTTTCTGGTTAATAGAGTATTGTACTTTCTAAGAGAGCAGATTAGGAGGATAGGCTTGAACTTAAACTGCTTACGTTCAAAACTGAGCTCTGCCACTTCCTAGCTGTGCAAGCTTGGGCAAGTTTATTCCCTTCTCTGGAAACTCAGTCTTCATTTTTGAAAAAAAGAACCATGATGATATCTGTTTCCAGTGCTGTGCCAAGTCATATTCGAGCCTGAAGCAAAAAGGAAAATGGTGTGCTACTACACACACTATAAAATATCCTCTAATATTTTTAATCAAGTGGAAAAAGTTACTAAGTTCCACAATCAGAAAAGCATGTCAATATTTAAAGCTTTGCATTGTCCAATCTGTTCACAGCCATTGTCAACCCTTATAAATTTACCCTGCAGGGTGTGCAATGATACCCCAGGACCAGAACCTTGGGCTGATTGAAAATTACTGTTCAATTGCATGATAATACAGGATCACAAAAGACAATGACCTATCTTTATTTTGAATTCTGATATTTTATTCGTTATGAATTTATTTATTTATTTTTATTTTAAAAATATTTTATTAAAATACGATTTATTTTGATTACTGAGATTTTTGGTATCCACTTTAATTTTGTGCACTAACCTCACCTGAGTCATGCCTGTGTCTAGCTCATGGGATGTTCTGAGGATGAAATGAAATAATTATTGTAAAGACCTTAGCAGTAGGCCTGACACATACTTAGTGCTCAGTAATGTTGTTAATTAACATTGTTCTTGAAAAGGTAATAGGCATAGGAAGTATAGGTTTTGACCCTTTTTGCCCTTTGTGGGATAATCTTCTCAATATGTCAGTGCTCTCCCTTAATTCTCTTGAGTCCTATTAACTTATAACCACCAAACTAACCACATTAATTCATTTTAGAACCCATTAGATATCCTTTAAACAGAGTAGTTATGGTACAAATACCTTAATTTCTGCCTTTTGTCTTTCTGAACAAACTCACCATTTGGATTGAGGAGGTTGGTTGATTCAGTTCAACACTGAAGTTCATGCTTTCGTACGGAATTGGTCATTTGTATGGTTTGGTTGAATAGTCAGTCCGTCCTAACACTTAAGCCAGGTGTTTGTGCAGATTTAGTGTCAAAGCTACGGCCCATGTTGCGAGGCTAAGTAAAGGTAGCCTCCTAGAAAATACAGCTAATTGAAGACTGATTTCTCCAATCACATTGTTCTTTGTGTCTTCACAAAGTAACATCTATGACAGTCCTGCCATGATCTGAATGTCTGTGACCCCTGTAAGCAATGCCCTCTGCTGCCTTCTGAAATCAATCCACCTGACCAGATTATGATGCTGATTGTGATGTGACACATGAGATATTTAAAAAGTGTTTCCAATAGCAACCTTGTCAAAATACATTTGCCCTCTCAAAAAAGGAATACAGCGACTGCATGGCTGGTTCCAACGTACACAAATGCATGGTAAATAACCAAAAAATAAACAAATACAAGAGGAAACTTAGCTGATGGGATTTTAAGTGAGTGATATTTTGGAAGGGGTTAAGCATTCCTACAACTAATATATGACTGAGAAGATTCAACCTTAGTACCTGCATGAGAATATTATAAACCAAGCCCACACAATATTAAAATTAGTTAAAATATATGCAAAATTTATGAGAGAATGTCAGGTGTAATGCTTGATAAAGTAAGCTTAATGCTTAAGAAATTTATCTTCAGGCTGAAAAGCCAACTCTTGCAATTCTGAGTTAGAGTATAATTTTAGAAACTCTTTTCTGTAAAGTCATTCTTTTATTAATGAGATCAGCTCTAGGTGAGCTGAAAGAGGTAACTTCCTAAAGCATCCAGTAGGATAAACAAGACCCTCAAAAGCACTGGGACATCAGTAGTACCTGTTAAAAAATACTGGGGAAAAAATATGTCCTCAAAATTTGTGTCTGTTCCGTTATATTTCTTTTGTTGTTTGGGATATTGCTGAAGCTTGTGAAAAATAAAAGTTTGGGGACTGACAGAGGCTCTGCATTACCTTAGACTTTTCTTCTTCACTCTGGGTGTGTCACGTGTTACACTGGGTGACACCTTTATTATCAGGCCAGAATTCAATGTAAATATACCACCAGAAAGTCCAGAGAGCAGACTTCCATTGGCTAATTAGTCACATACTACAGCTCCCAGTTGAAATAATGTTGTGGATGAAAGAAGAGAAAAATATGCTTATTGCACAGTCCCTCTGCAGGATAACTCAATCTCTTCTTTATAATCCAAACACTGTTATTCACAAAGCAGGCAAGTATAAACTCAATCAGTCAGGGTAAATTATTGACAGCAGACATTGTTGAAGCATCCAGCAAGGGTTAGAAAAGAACATCAGACATGTTTAAGCTTGCGAAATCATATCATGTTTAGGAACACTAGCCATTTTTAGATGACCTTAATCTCTAGGCTTTTGGCATGCTGCCCAAGAGCGGGGATTTGGTGTGTATCTCCTTCTCAAGGGTCTGAATGGGTAAGAAGTTTCAAGGAATTCAAGACTTTTCGTGCACCATGAATTTGAAAACTGTCACTTTGTAAATATCTCAATTCCCGATTTTTGTCTCTAATGCACAAAGTATTTCTGAGCAAGTATGGCATTCCGAAACAAAGTTGGAGTTAAAGAAATACCTAAGTGACTTATTTTATACCTGCCACAACTCTTTTCAGTCACTTCTTCAATTCTGCAACTCAATATCAAAAACAATAATAAAAACAAAAGAAGAATGTAATGGTTTGGTTAACCTTTACTGTAATAGCTAAACTTCTTCTTGGCACTATAGAGTGGTTGGATAAAGGATTATCACTATTGTAGAATGATGTTCCCAGCAACACACCATTAGGAAATACTTGGGTTGGTAATCCTGCCTAAAATGTTCAAATAAGGCCAATTAACTTGTTCATAGCTGCTTTACATGTCTTATTACCTGATATAATTGTTTTAACAGCTGTCTTACCAAAGAATAGCATTAGTTCAATATTAACTTCCCTTGCTCTGAAGTTAACTATTTTTCTTCTTTCATTGTGTCATGTCTCTGTCCTACTCCTCCCTTTCCATTTTTCTTTTACTTTCAACTTCTCCAAACGTTTTTTACTAGATAGTATTTTATATGGGTTGTATTTCTTGAAAGCTATTCTAAACCTTTCTTAAAAAATGAGAATGATCAATAAATTGTCTGCTTGCCAATTCTTAAAGAAAAAGAGAGAGAGAGGTTTAAAAAGTGAAGAAAATTGCTGTGAAGGTGTGAGTGCCAGATGCCAGAAGAGTTTAGATGAGTCGATGCAAATCTCTCTATATGTGAAGAAAGAAATCTGTAGATGGATTTCTATATTCAGTGGAATTAGGTGAAGCTCTTACATCAATATTAGGTATTGAATCTGACCTTTTTTGAGGAATAGTTTATGGAACGGATAACCAACATTATTTAAGGTTGCATAAGTTACAAGGTAGTATACTTACCGTAAGCATTAAAGGCTTCTGGAGAAATAAATGAGTAGCCTCAGAGGATAACAGCTCTCAATATTCATGGCCAGAGGCCAGAATGTCAGAAAGAAAGTGATCATCTTCTTTTTTAACAGTGACTTCCCCTGGATGGGGAATGGAAAGCCTCTTTGGTATTCACTGCGCACCAGCAAGGAGTGTGGATCCTTCTGGGTTTTGTACAGGGCCCAGCTCTATGCACACTCATTACAAGGTTATTACTATCATTATGGTGGACAATGCAATAATATTTTAAATGGGCCAAATTTGGCTCCTAGCTATTCATGTGCTGCTCTTGCAGGCCTTAGGGAAAACAGCTTATGAGTGCAGGGAAATCGAATCTGGCCCACATCCCATTGCTTCCTCTACAACACATTGAAAAGAGCCTCTGTGAAGAATTTCCATGGTTCTGGTTTGCATGAGCTCTGACGATAAGAAGTGGACTTTGTGGATAACTCTCTGGGTCTAATAGAAGAACTTATTTGAGGCAAAAAATATAAAACAAGTGAAGTTAGTTGCCCAAGCCATCCATTATCCCTTTCTGATGCATTTCCCTGACAGCTGTATGTCTTTCTCTGATCCTATTCTCATATTCCATTTTCCTCTTGTGAAGAAGAAAAAATTCAAAGAAAGCCAACATCTGCCAAAGCATGTTTCATGGGCTAGTGGTTCGTCAAAGTATCTTGCCATAAAAATTTCCGGAGTCAGATAGATTTTGGAGAAGTCTGTCTTGGAGAGTCATAGGGCACATATGAACATGCTAGAGATTTTGAGTGGCTCCAGAGGAAAGGGACCTGTAGAACTATGTGTAGGGCCCCTGTTTGTGACATAAGATCTAATACTTCTTAGAATTAATATTGTTCTGTGGAATTATGTTTCAAATTTTACAGGTCTTATGGAAATAATAATGTTTAATGTTGAGGGTGTCATGTTAAGGTCAGCTGTCAAACTAAGGTATACCAACTGAATATTTAAATGAGAAAGAGTCTTTCAAAACCTCATATCCAAAGCAGTGAATCTAGATGAGAACTTCAAAAAATTATAAAGGCTTTTTTTTTTTTTTTTTTTTTTTTTTTTTTTTTTGCAGACGCAGTTCTGTATGAGAAACAAATTACCTGGTATGAGAAAATTCTTGGTATCATCCAGTATAACTGATGTTTATCATAGTTTTAGCAACTACAACTCATAATAATAAGACAGTGTGTTAAACACGGCATACCTTCCCTGATTTAGGAGATAGCTTTGCCATCAGTTGAATGATTTCTGGGAATCAATGCTAAATTTTGAACATTGTTTTGGATTTATTCCAAATGTAAAATCTAAGACAATTAACTATATAGAATATGGACCCTTGAAACTTCAAAATGGACATTTCTTTTCAACCAGATTTCTGGTAACTTTTAGTCTTGATGAAATGATTAGCTAACTGATTTTCAACTAATTTAAGAGTAGGATTCCAGCAAAACAGTTTGTGCATACAACCACCTAGGCAAAGATGCCCCTGGCAATTGTTAGCTTGCTCTCCCTCTGCAGAATTCCTGGGGAAACATGATCCACAGTCAACTAACCATTTTCATTAATAAGCTCTTATTCCTGTAGAAAGAAACATAACAGGCTACTCCATCCACAGACTTTAGGCATGCAGCTTGTGTGCAAGTGAAGCTTCCATAATGTCGTTATACTCTCATTCCTCTGCAAGGTGGCATTACTAGGGAAAGTTTAAGGGTGGGCAGGAAATGATGCAAAACTTTTTCCTGTGGAAGTGATTCTTTATCTGGATTAAGGGCAGTACACAATTTTACAAGAAACAGAGCTTTCTGTAATTGTTGCATTGGGGTACATGTAAGGAGACAGATTGCACTACATATACGTCACATGGCCCTTTTGCGGTATTGATGTTTCTTGTGATAAAAAGTAGACAAACTGAACATTCAAGGGTACATTTTAGAATAGGATTTTCAGCTAAGCAAACAAGAAACCTGCACAGAATAACAAATTTATCCAATTTAAAAAATCTTACACATAAACTAAAAAGAGCACTGTATTAATCCATTCTCACTCTGATATAAAGAACTGCCCAAGATTGGGCAATTTATAAAGAAAAGAATTTTAATTGACTCAGTTCTGCATGGCTGGGGAGGCCTCAGGAAACTTAAAATTGTGGTGGAAATGGAAGAGGCATGTTTTACATGGTGGCAGGTGAGAGAGAGCAAGTGTGTGAAGAAGGAACGGTCAGGCACCTATAAAACCATCAAATCTTGTAAGAACTCACTCACTATCATGAGAATAGCAGAGGGGACACCATTCCCATGAACCAATCACCTCCTATCAGGTCTCTCCCTGAACATGTGGAGATTATGGAGCTTACAATTCAATATGAGATTTGGGTGGGGACATAAAACCTAACCATATCAAGCACTATCTAAGATCAAGAATTTACTTTGGAAACATAAAAGTCAGTGTTCCCCTTTATGCTGGGTTGTTTGCAAAGACAGGATCTAAGATCTACTAAAGCAGAATTTTCACTATTTAAGATCTATAAACAAAAATTTTAGTGGACAGCAGGGCAAAGAATTCAACTGAAAATAGTCAGGTTTTCTAAGTAAATTGGAACATTTTAAATTATCCCATAAATTTAATAAATGTTTACTAATAATGTATTAAAATCAAGTGCTGCTCTAAGCTGGTTGAGGAAGTTCTTTAACAAGTTTGAAGGCACTACTACCTGTTTACAGAGTGACTTGAACCTAATCTTCAGCCCAGAAATAATGAGTCCTGTGGAGAAGTAATCCTGTCCATTTACATGGCTGTGAAGACAGTAAAGTCAGAATAGGAAGTCTGTGCAACAGAATAAATGTACACTCTGATTCAAGGCTTATTGATTCAGTATTGATCCAGTATTGGTGTAGAGTCAGTTCAAGTTAGATCAACCTCTACATTAGGTGATAAATCACTTTGCCTGGTTTTCAATCACCTTTGCCCAATTCTCACTCAAAATGCTCCTTTGCTCTTGTCTCATTCAAGTCTACTATTCTCAAAGCTCATTCTCTTCATGAAATCCACAGATTGGCTGCTTTTTTAAAACTATCATTTTTATCAGACTTTTCCTGTATTTGAAAACTTACAATTATTTCTGATTTCCTGCACTCAGGTCAGTGCTTAGCATAGATTTGAGGTGAGCCAAGTTAGTGCAGGCCACTCTAGACCTGCTCATTTGCATCCTTTCTTCTTGATAGCAGCTGTCCCTTTTAGTGTACCTCTTTGCTGCCTTCTGCTCTAATTCGTGATACTGAAGACTTCAGAATGCTACTACCTTACCTAGTGGAATTTGCAACTCCCAAGAGGAGCCACTTTTAAACTAAAAAAACTGAGCTACAAGTGGAAGGTTTTCATGGACCAGTTATCAAGCAAAAGAAAATTTGAAGACCATGTGCACCTTCTAGTTTGCAAGGCATCACCATATGATGTGTAAGGCTGATTAATTGATGTCTCTTTGTTATAGTTTCTGAACTACTAAAATGAGAATTATGAGAGTTTTTATACAGCTGTTATATGCATAAATGACTGAGTAGTTGTTAAATGCTCAGGTCATAAATACTACTTAATTGTTTAATCATTAGCTAAAAATTGGTATCCAGATATGTCAACGTGTGAGAATAAGACTTCATGATAAATTTGAACATGGAGTTCAAGGTCATCCATGTTATGATTTCTATCCCTTCCTTCTGTGTGTACTTCCTACTTCCTGCCCTGGGGAGAACTAACCTCTTCCATTCCCACTTCTCTATATAGGAGAGACCGAGGCTAACTGACAACTCAACTTGCTTGTCTCTCTTTTGTAACTGTGGATGAGCATGCTCAGCCTGGAATTGCCCCTTGATATATGTATCTACATTTGTGATGACCAGCCCTCTTCACCCTGCTATCTATTCCAAACTGCTGTTAATGTACTGCATATTCTTCCCTCCAGAAAACGAAATTCAAAGGCAAACAGGGAAATACAGAAGGGCACCCTTGTTAGCTTTCGGTTGTGCTTTAAAAAAAAAATTTTCACATAGTCTGTCGGTCTCTGAGTCATAGCTGTTACAATATTCAAGAAATTTTTACTGAGCATCTACTGTGCAATGTTCTAAGCAATGAGATGAGGCAAAAAGAGGGGAGGGTGAATAAGACAGTTCTTGCCTTCAAGGAGCTTTCTTTTAAAACATTCATTCTGTAATTTTCACAGCTCATTAAAATAAAACAAAATATCCAAATAAAGATATGTGGAAAGCTGATGCATAGAAAATCAAGAAGAATTAAAAATGTTTATGAATCCCAATAATTCTCCCAGGAGGAAGTTTTAAGAATGAAGAGAGAAATATTTATCATTTCGTTAAAACTGTTCTAACATGACTCCCTTTTTCTGCTTGGGCAGAGTTGAAGGGTCAAATCTAAGTCAGCATTAATTGATTTGAAAGAATATGAAGAACTAAGAACTAAGGAATATATATATATACACTCAAAAACAAATTCAATAATTAGCACTGACAAAAGATGTAAATCAAAAAGAAAGAAAGAAAGAAAGAAAGAAAGAAAGAAAGAAAGAAAGAAAGAAAGAAAGAAAGAAAGANNAAGGAAGGAAGGAAGGAAGGAAGGAAGGAAGGAAGGAAGGAAGGAAGGAAGGAAGGAAGGAAGGAAGGGAAACTTAGCCAAAAGCCTTTGAAGTCATTAAAGTTTGGAATGACAATAGTGGTAATGCTGAGGTTTATGACCTCTGCAGGTCCATGGCATAGGCAATCTCCATATGTTGCAACTACTATGAATAGCAGAGCTTACCATCAAGTCAATTCTGTTAGACTCTAGAAATGTAAATAGCGTAATAGTTCCTAAAGTTAATTAATTGGTTGAATCATTATTTCACTCATACCACAAATATTCATCTTGTGTCTGCCCAGTAGATCAACTGGTCTGTTCCGAAACAAGCCCACCATGGGTTGTTGCACTATATGTAGACATTACACAACTATTACAGAAAAATGAACTCCTCTTCCCACTTTTCTAGCAACTAAAGCTCCCGCTCAAACACGAACATGTCTCATTTTAACGACATTTGATGTAAATATTTTTAAAGTGTCCTAATTTCCTTAGAGTATACTAATATTCTTTAATCACTCACAAGTCAATCACTCACCATGTTTTAATCAATTCTGAGATTTACTAAGGAAATTTCAGTGTACAAATGGCAGTCTGTTTGGTTTTGGTTTCTGTATTTGTTTTTTATAATTTTTTCACACACTCTCATCCTTTACTTGCATCAATGTGCCTTCCTACTACCTCTACTCCCTTTAACATGCTTCTCACCTTTGGACCGGAAAACCACATTTGTAAAAACATTTTCTAAAATAGCAGTGAGCATCTGACATATTGTCTATGAAAAAAAATGACATAAAATTTAATAGACCAATTTTAAGGCATCTTTTTTGACTACTGGAGATCAGGTTTGATTATTTAATGTTTTGCAGTTGCATTTAGAAAAAAACTTGTGTAGTGACTAGTTAGCAGGTAAATTAGGTATTATTGAAATATGCTATGAGACATGTAATAAGATAACTGACTAGTTGAGAAAATGTGATTTCTTAAAAAGAGGTAAATTCAATGAAAGTAGTTTGATATAATTGACTATCAATCAGATCAATTCACTCAACTGCCTATGTGTTTGCATTAGTGTTAAGTATTTGTTTTACTTTCTAAATGCTTTACAACTCAAACTGGAATATCTAGAAAAACTATTAAAAATAATTAAAATAGGTTAAAAGATCAACTTTCAGCATGACAGTATGAGGAACTATGCTAGCCTGCTCCTCAGTAAAACTGGAGAATATATATAGAATATATATATATATATGTTTCTGGAAATTGTCCTATTGGTGAACAGCAAATGAAGGAACATCTATTCAATAATCTTTACAAAAATGTGTTAAGAAAAGTAAGAATTTGTGGTATTTTGACCAAAACCACTTCCTCTTTCTCTCACTCCCAACTCAGTGAGGTAGAGACTCTACTCCAGATTGATGCCACAAAAAACACAGGGCTTACTCTCCCCCAGCACCCAAATAGAGGCCTTTTTTATTGGGGCTACCGTGTCATAGTATACAGGATGTCATTATTTCTCATTCTGTGCCCAGTTTCCTGTTACTGAGGCTAAGTCCTGGGCAAGTTTGGTTGAGTGGTAGGGGTTTCCTTTTTGTGCCAAGCTCTGACTTGTGAAATGGAGGTTCCCCACTGGGCACAGTGTGCTCAGAACACTGAGCGCCTGATGACTCTTGTGCCAGCTTGTGAGGCTATGGTTTCACACTAGGAAAGGCAAGCTGAGAAAACCCAAGGTCTGTGCCACCTTCTTCATGAGGCTTTTGACTCCTGTATTAGTCTGGTCTTGCATTGCTATAAAGAAATACCTGAAGCTGGGTAGTTTATAAAGAAAAGAAATTTAATTGGCTCATGGTTCTGCAGCCTGTACAGGAAACATGGTGCTGGCATCTCCTCAGCTTCTGGGGAGGCCTCAGAAAATTTACAATCGTGGTGGAAGGTGAAGGGGAGCATGCACTTCACTGGAGTATATGGCTGGAGTAGAAGCAAGAACAAGAGCAGGGGAAGTGCTACACACTTTTAAATAACCAGATCTTTCAAGAACTCACTGTCACGAGAATAGCACCAAGAGGATGGTGCTAAACCATTCATGGAGTATCCACTCCCATGATCCAGTCATCTCACGCCAGGCCCCATCTCCAACATTGGGAATTACAATTGAACATAAGATATGGGTGGGGA
The DNA here is from genome assembly GCF_003255815.1 of Theropithecus gelada. NCBI lineage: Eukaryota > Metazoa > Chordata > Mammalia > Primates > Cercopithecidae > Theropithecus > Theropithecus gelada. Next base: position 80,038,723 of record NC_037681.1, read on the forward strand.
CACAGACCTAAACCATATCAAGCTCGTAAATCAGGGATGTCATTAAGAAATCAGCTTGTCATTGTCTCCATCCCAGCTTCAGAACCCTGGTTCATAGATTTAGCCTGGAAAGAGAAACAGGCTATAAAGCAGATAGGATAGCTTCCAGGAAGTAACATCAACAAGATGGCAAAATAGGAAATCTCAAGCTCCACTTCCCACTACAGAAAGTTCAACTATTAGGTCAATGCAAAAGTAATTGCGGTTTTTGCCACTGACACTAATGACAAAACTGCAATTACTTTTGCACCAACCTAATAGTAACTCTTCTCAAGATAGGACATCTTTTTGAAAACCACAACACTTGGAAACAAGCTGGAGATATCACATGTTCTGTAGAACTGAATGAAACAAAAATTAGAAGGGTAAGAAGAATGATCTCACTCTATGTCAACCCACCTCCCATCCCACCCCATGTCTGCAAGGCCAGATGAAGATTTTCCTGGTCCCACAGTTTCTACATGGACAAAAGAGAACTGAGAATTAGAGGCAGTCATCCAGCTTCTCTAGAATCCAGGATACTTCTCAGGAAGCCCACTCTTATCTCATCTCATGGGGAATACTTGGAAAAATGTTATGGCTAAAGGGCCTGGGGTCAGGTAGAAACAAAGAAAGGAGACAGAGGTCATTACCCACCTGCAAAGCTGATCTAGTTGCCTTCAAAATCCTGGTAGGAAGCAAAACTTAGTTTGAGTTTCTAGAATGCTCGTTTTTCCACCTAGCCTCAGGGTCCACCTCAATGACCAGACCCAAACAAGGAGACACTGGTCTCTGCTCATTTTGGAATAGCAAAGTAGCTAAACCACATCATTCAGATAGAAGATTGATAAGGAAACATTGGGCTTAAACAACACTTTAGACCAAATGGACCTAGTAGACATATACAGAGCATTTTATCCAACAGTAACAGAATACACTTTCTTCTCAAGTGCACATAGAACATTCTTCTGGATAGATCACACGTTAGGGCACTAAATATGCATCAGCAAATTTAAGAAGAATGAAACTATATCAAGTATCTTTTCTAACCACAATAAAATGAAACTAGAAATTCATAACAGGAAGAATTTTGGAAAATTCACAAATACATAGAAACTAAACAACTCGCTTCTGAACAATTAATGAGTTAATAAAGAAGTTAAAAGAAAAATGTAAAAATACCTTCAAAACAATTAAAATGAAAACACAACATACCAAAACTTGTAGGATACAGCAAATGCAAGTCTAACAGGAAAGTCTACAGCAATAAGCACATCAAAAAGCAGAAAGATCTCAAGAAAATGACCTGAAGTTACATAGCAAGTAACTGGAAATTAAGAACAAACTAAGCCCAAAGTTAGCAGAAGGAAATAATAAAGATTAGAGCAGAAATAAATAAAATAGAGACTAAGAAAAATGCAAAAGACCAACACAACTAAGAGTTGGTTCTTTGAAAAAATAAAATAGACAAATCTTTAGCTAGACTAAGAAAAAATGAGAAAAGACTCAAAATAGAAGACATTACAATTGATACCACAGAAATACAAAATAATTACTAAGAAAAATAAAATACCAACAAATCTGATAACCTAGAAGAAATGAATTTTTAGACACATACCTATACTATTCTCCAAATGAATAAATTTCTAGACAATCTACCAAGACTGAATAACGAAGAAATAGAAAATCTGAACAAATCAGTAATAAATAAGGAGATTGAATCAGTAATAAAAGTCTCCCCCAAAAAAATCTCAAGACTTGATGGCTTCATGACTAAATTCTACAAAACGTTTAAAAAGGATATAACAATAATTCTTCTTAAACTAATTTCAGAAGAAATACTTTTAAACTCTTTTTAAAAGGTCAGAATTACCCTGCTACCCAACACAAAGCCATTACAAAGGAAGGGAAAGGAAGGGAAGGGAAGGGAAGGGAAGGGAAGGGAAGGGAAGGGCAGGGCAGGGCAGGGCGGGGCGGGGAGGGGAGG